>NW_009628135.1:0-12884 GCF_000690535.1 Cariama cristata
GGGGGACCGCCGACCTCACCGTGGGCTGCACCTGGGGGCTGCAGGGCTGTTCCTACCACATATTCTCACTGGTTTGTTCAGCTTAAGTTGTCATTGTGCAGTTTTTTTCCCCTTCTTGACTCTTTTACCCCAGAGGTGCTACCCTCGTTGCTGCTGATGGGCTCGGCCTTGGCCAGGGGCAGATCTGTCTTGGGGCTGGCTGGCATTGGCTCCTTTGGACATGGGGGAAGCTTCTGGCAACTTCTCACAGAAGCCACTCCTGTAGCTCCTCCACTACCAAAAGCTTGCCACGCAAACCCAATACAGGGGGTAATCGCATATTCATCAGCAAAATGCTAGCTAGAGCCACTGTCACTACCCATATGTAACTCAGAGAAAACAAGGGAAGTTTATCAGAAATCATTTCGTCCCTAAAGCCCAGACAGAACCTCCATTGTTTTCTTTATGATAGCATCCAAGAAGGTCTGTTAATGCCAGAAACACTGGATTTGAGTTTTAGTAAGGGATAATTGCTTCCATTAAACTCCAGTAAGTGATTTGGTCTTTATGAAGGTCTTTTCCCAATTCAAAGTTATTTATCACTTTAGAATTGTAACTTTTTTTTTTTAAACTTAAAATAAGATAGACTCTCAGCACAGTACTTATATTGACTTTCTCTCACAAAATCTTTTTCTTTCTTTCTTTTTTTCCCTCTCTTTTGGAACTCTATACTTTTCCCTTCATAGAAAAGAGTTTGCAAAATACAAAAAGGGGTAGATCTGCTTGGCTAATACTTTACTGCATCATCTCCCACTACCTTGCTGGCGGGAAAACAAATGCCAAGCCTGTTACTTCCTACTATGAGATAGCTTCAGGTGGCATTCATTTCAGCAAAGGTTTTAACTTGACTCTACCAGGCCACTTGCTTGATATTGTCAGTCTCCTCTTTACAATATTAAAACAGGTGTACCCTGATACATAGAAAGGTACCTTTGGGTGACTCCACTTTTCTTGTTAAAGGAAAAAAGATGTCAAGTAAAGGAATGCACAGCTCATTAGGAGTGTGAATAAAACAATAGCTGGGACCGAAATCTGAAACTCTAGAGATGGATGAATTTGGAGACAGAAGTGGAGGAATTAATTAGCCTAGTAAGACTTGCTATTTCCTTCCTGTGTTTGTAACCACACCCCAGTAAAATTTTGCAGACTAACTTCCAACTACTGATTAGTGTCCATGATTTTCTTACTGTAACATTTTTCTTCTTTTTAAAATGCAACCCAAGGGAAGAATGTCTTTGAAAGTAAATGGCAGACAGAATTCAGCATCTGACAGGTAAGACTTATCATAGCTTTTTGTTATTTTACCAAGAAGGTCAGGTTTATCACCAGCATCTCTGAAGCCCAAATATTTTAACTGGAGATCTAATTCCGTTGGAGTTACTTAACTGAACAGTAAAATGTCATCTTTTCAATGTAATGGGTAGAAATGGTATGATTTTGGATCAAAAGGAAATTGTCATGATTAGGGTGGAATTACAGTGGAGAACCTGATAATCTCCTGAGTCACTCTCAACTTGGATGTTTTTCAGCAAGGTATTCTGTAATGGGAGCAGTATTTATGCATTTTATAATTCTTAGCAAAAGATTCTGCTAATTTCCCCTACTCTGGTGATTTATTACAGATTAGTTGGTCTGACTGACAACAGACGTACACAGGCACAATCAGTGAAGATATTGGCAAACAGCACCAATGGAAGATAGGTGTTACAGGGGGTTAACACTGCTGTTAAAATGGTTGCTTCATTGAACTTCAGAGATGAGTTCTTAATAGTTTCAGATGCCCTTTAAAATTAAAATTTGCAAGAATGGTTTAGTTTCATATTCAAATGAAAATCAAGTCTTTTGTGCCTTATATATGTATTCATTCGGTTGTAGCAAATGGGAATGCTGTTGTGGGAAAAGCTAGACCTTCAAAATGGTGGCAAATCCATAAGCAGAGAGGTTGATTATATGAATTGTCTGTTTAGTGAGCTTCAAAGTATGTGGATAATTTTCACAACACTCCCATCATTCAAGCTGAAAGAAGCAGATATTGAATACATCCAAATACAACCCAAGAAGCATGCCTCTCAGACAAATTCTTTGAGGGAAGAATGTAATGGTCAAGGAAAATACTAGTGGCAAAGGATTTGCAAACAGCAAAGAATAAGTGGAATATTCTTAATTTTTGACCCTGAGCTTGGTTAAACATCATCAGGTGTTAATTTATTTGTTTTCGAGGGAAAGTGTTCGAGGAACAAGATAAAGCTAGAGTAGCAGTGACAAAGGCACATGCTTGTCAACGCATAATTCAGAAGCAGGCACTAGACATAATTACTCAGTGGCATATGCATTGTTTCAGTACAGGGAATGAAAATAAAGAAGAGACATTAATCAGAATGTTAATCAGTCAATGATGCAATAATGGTGATCTAGCTGTACTTAGTTAGAACACCTCATGTCCAGGAAAAATATCCAGGTAGTCACCATTTTCATACTGATTATATCATGAAAAATGAGGGTAATGATTCAGGTTTGGCAGTCACAGGATTCTCCTGCGCTGAGAAACTAATAAATGGACACTAAATCTTGATATACTTATCACATTGGGGCTGTCAGGTGTGCATAATCTTCTCTAGAAAAGTTTCCTTGATCATTCAGTGCACCACAGTTTACTTTTCTCATTTGACTAGCACTTTAATAGCATAAAAATACTTAGTCCTACATTAACACTTCCTTTGGATGTTATGTTTCTGACACACTCAAATAGTATGTCTTCTCACTAGCAGAGAGTGCCTTAACTAAGAAGGGCCAGACTCTGATTTGGGTAGTATTATTTGCAGTATAGGGACACACTGCAGTCCCTTAGGAGCTCCTTGAATTTAGATTTTGGCATAGGCATGTTACCACTTGGATTGAATTTGGTAGAATTGTTTATTCTCTCCACCTGCTCTACATATTGAACAAGAAGAGTTATTACTTGCATCTGCTATTGATGAGAATTAAATTACTTCCCTATTCCTCCAAGCAGGAAGGAAGCAGGGTAGTTATTGCAGCTACAGAGAGTGCTTCAATTTTGGAAAGCTTATCTATCAGAAGCTAGACATAAATGTCTTATCTTTCTCTAAAACATTTTGTCATCATTTGAAATTTTTTTTTTTCTTTTTTCCATAATGGCAACCACAAAACTGAAAATGAATGGTCCTTCACAGATAGTCATAAGTGAAAACATTCATTCATAAGTTAACTTATAAATAGTTTTGAGCAAATACAGAAAATTTAAGAGCTACCACACCCTCTAAGGAAAAGGTTATTATCTCTGGGGAATCTCTGAGTCTTTGTTTTTTCAGTTGTGGGGTTTTTTTGTTGTTGTTACTTTTGGTTTGGTTTTGGTTGGTTGGTTTTGTGGAAGAGAAGGAGTATATCACAAGGCCTGTCAGATTTCTTGTACCTCTAGGAAAATATAGTTGCTATATTCCTCCTCTATCACAACATCTAATGTTCTGAATGAGATGCTCTAATGTAAAGAGCCAGAAGATAGTTCACAGGCGTTTCCCAGTCTTTCATTGCCTAAACTATTGTGGAACGATAGAGCTAAGATTCTTGATTTAAGTAACGCTTTTGATGTTGTTTCATATGATACTATGAAACAACCTGGATCAAGAACTATTTCATATTTCCATTAAAAACTTGAATGAAAACAGAGAATTTTCCAATGCAAAGTTTCACACTTAATGATCAACAAACTGTACAACCACAGGCATAGCAATGACTATTTAGGCAGTAGTTCATGCTAAAGGGACAAAATAATGTAAACACGGGAATATTTTCAATGGCACACATGAAAATCTTCAGACATCCTTGGCGTTGATAAAGTCTCAGGTGGATTTTGAGCTGGGTTTGTGTGGAAACACTGCAGGAATTTCTCTCTCTGAAAAATTTTAAAGGCATACAGTACAAGTCCCTCGAGGAGTGATTGTGTTAGTTATTGTAACACGTGACCTGAGAAGGCATTAGGAGAAGGGAGGGAACTTCCAGATTTATTTACTGTGATTTCTGATTTCTCTACTAAATTCCAACCAGGGAGAATGCAATCGTATAAGCAGTTCTTCCCACACACACCTAAAGTGATGCACCTCTGTAATGTACCTGATAGATATCTGATGTGTTTTTCCAGATCATATCCATACGAATACTCCTGTACCGTTCCTTACTTATGTGCATGTATGTGCTTGGGTGAAACAAAACAGAATAAATCTACTCCAGAGATGTGCTCCTCTCTTCATAATAATGCCATTGATGCTTCCTACATGCTCTCAAGACAGGTACTACTGCTGTGAGGGACTCATTCTCTTTTACCTCCCTATCTGTTTGTTCTTAGTAAACACATTATAGGATTTTGTTTGGTTTTTTTCAGTTTGTTTTTAGCAAACCTTCCCAGATAATACCAATAACATGGTGTAACATGAAAACCATTGCCTTTAAATTTTATTTTCTTCCCCTCCAGTCCCTACCTTGGAGCTCCTCTTTTCCCTCTTTGAATTCCCCATTTATCAACCACTTAAATACCTTGTGAGACTAATACCTTGTGGACTAATTGTCCACTTGATTTCTTGGCTCACTCAGCTGCTTAAGGATGTCTTCTTTACATGGCATTTCTCATTATAGACAGAATATGCTGTTACCCACACACAAATGTGGCATCTTTGTCTCTGAAGCAATGGCACTTAAACTCCAGGAAATTTTAATAGAGTAGTCCACATTCAGCCTCTCGCTCTTCTCTAAATACCTACTGTGAATGAACTTTCTCTTTCCTGCTGCTTTGAGATGAACAATTAAAGGGAGTTCAACCTTGAGTAAGCCTGGGAGCACGTGGGCATTTCTGGGCTTGATGGATGATGTGTCACCATGTGTTGTCATAATTTCGTCTTATTTCTCACAATATGATAGCCATTTTCTTCTGTGAAATCCAAGAAAAAAGATAAAATAAAAAAAATCCAAATAAAAATACATTGTTGATAACAATCTGAGTTTACAGAATTTTTAACCATTTGCTGATAATCTAAACTTGAGACATTTACAATCAAGGAATTTCATTCATCAAAGGGGCAAACTTGACCTCAGCTGAAACCTCTGAGAGTTCTTCAGATTTTCACACATTACTTCATTTTTCTACTCCCATTTTCTTCCCTAATTGAATTCCAGGAACTACTCCTATCTACACTGCCTGATTCAAAATCTATCAAAGTCAATGGAAATGTTCAGATTAACTTCACTGGGCTTTGGTCCAGGTCCTGAGCCATATGGAGCTTGAACCAACCTTGACCTTAGTGGAGATGAAACAAGTCACCTCTGACATCATATCAGTAGTTTTCTACAATCCATCAGTAAGATGTGTCACATATGCAGTATGAGTGAATCCACCTGCCAAGAGTGATACCTTTGCGCTCCTGGTTGGTGGCCAGTCTGGTCAGTCATGCTATTCTCCCTGTATGATATGAGAAGTTATGTATATTAGGCATTTTTTACTCCTATTTAAAAATGACAGTCTGGATTCTAACTTTGCATTAACTGCTCATAAAGTTCTGCAATTTTCTCTCCTTCCTTTTGTGATTAGCACATTAATGATCTTCAGATGGTTCAGAGCAATGCTGCAGAAAGTTTAGATGACTAACAGACCTTTCTGTTCTCACTGCTGGGGAATGTTTAAAAAAAGGTGATGCAATTAAGAAATATTCATACAAATTATAAGAGGAAATGAATTGTGGTTTTGAGTTAAATGGCAAAGCATTAATACATTCCTCACAGCAGGACGTCCTTGCATCTTTAGTACACTCAGGCCATAAGTATGCAGCTTAGGCTACCACTGAGCTGTAATTCACAGAATCACAGAACCACAGCATCGATTTGGTTGGAAGAGACCTCAGGGTTCATCGAGTCCAACCTTTGCCCTAACACTACCATGTCAGCTAGACCAAGCCACTAAGTGTCACGTCCAGTCTTTTCTTAAACACCTCTACCACCTCCCTGGGCAGCCTATTCCACTGCCTAACGACACTTTCTGTGAAGAAAGATTCGCCTCAGTGAGTCAAGTGAACAGTGTCCTAAAACTGTCAAAATTTACAAACTGTACATCACATTCGCAATGTAAAATGATGATAATTTCTTAATCATGATAATAAAAATTATGAAATTTTGCATAGCTTTTATCATCTACATACCTCTTACTAAAGGATTCTTCTACATCATACATCCAATACAAAAAAAAAGCTTACAGGAAATCAATTTTTTCCTTCCCACAGGTATATTCAAGAACTCATGATTTTTTCCTGTTCAAAGTAATTGGTAAAATTTCAAAAGTCAAAATTTCAAAAATACCCCTGAAAATATACTGCCCTTACTACAGCTACAGTAAAATTAGTAAAATTAGTTGGTTTGTGTCAGTCAGCTATTCTAAATCCTTTTCTATCAGTACCAACATTTTAACCCAAATTCCTTTTACTTTGTTTTCTGTACAAAATTCTTTGCTTAAGAGAATCAAACTAAGTTTTCTTTCCAAGTCTACTTAAAAAATGTTGATTTTTAAAATGATTTTGCATAGGAAAACCTATACCCTTGACAAAGAAATGTTTTGACTTTTAAAAATAAGCATATTGCATATGAGTAAGGAAATGGAAGCAGAAAGCTGCAACACCCAAACAGTTGTACCAAAAGATTCCTAATCATAGTTACTGAGTAATGCCAAGATTAATCCTGAGCTGAAAATCTTCCAAGGATAACCAGAATTTTCAGGTAGTGATTTTCTATTCAGTAGACTTTTTTATTTTTTTTTGTTTGGTTTAAATCAGTAATAAACTAGTGTTACAGAATAGCAATAAATACATTCTATAATTTGAATTAGTTTCTACAGTTTCTCAAAGCAAGCCCAGACTGTCAGTGAGAGATTTCACATTGGGGTCCAGGAGCTGGTGTTCTCTTGCTTATTCTGTGGTGTTTATCTCTGAGATATTGCCTAATCAATCTCTAGTGGGGATGTACAAATCTTACAATCCTTAGGAAACCCTTAGCATGGAAATCACCACATTGCACAAATAATTATTACCTTGCAGGATTTCTGTATGTGCAACATTTTATGGTAAACTGAGTGAAGGAGGTGTGTTGCAGATGAAAGGACAAAGAGAAAACTGACACCCCAGGGAGATGTTACTCACAGAGTATGGTGGTCTTGGGGGCAGATTTCTCCTCATTGACAATATGATCTTGAAATTCATTTAACAGTGTGTACCTCCAGTCTCAGAACTATTTCATGCTGGCACAATGCCCCATCTCTTTACCAATGATTATGAATTTATCTATGACTTTCTTGGTTCATATCAGACTGAATGTTACAAGTCTGGCAGCTGAATGATCCTGAAGAATTTTGAAGAAGTACCTCCTCAGGTCTCTCTGATATACACAGAATGGATGGTTATCCTGATTTATTTATTTATTCCTCTTCAAAAGATAAATTAACTTCTTGCTCTAATCAAGTAGCCTCTGTGTTTGTACTCAGATCAGCATATATTTTAGGCCACATCTAACAAATTGTTCACAGACAGAGCAGTAATTGTGCTTCGTAGTTTCTACTTCCACCTCATTCTTATTGGTTGTACAGGCATCATTTCCGCAAGGTTAATTGATGAGACCAAACTCAGAAATGAGGGATCAGAAACACAATGACTCTGTGAGATTTATAAACAATAAAAGATTATTATAAGCAGTTCTGAGATGGTGAATGTAAAATAGTATTTAATGTTTAGAGGAGGGGAGACAAGGGGCTAAATCATGAGAACTTTTAATAAACTCCATAGAAATTCTTGGGCTCTTACAGCACCTGTTATGTAGGTTCACATGCAAGGGATGTGCCTGTAAGGAGAGACTGCACAATTTGTGTTTGGGGACTTCATCATAACAATAGACTTGAAGAAATAATGTCTCTATTAAGTAGGCATCGTTTAGATTTCAGTACTGCTTTTGTCTTCCATTGTTTTTTCTAGGAATATTTTGGATCAAGGAGGGGAATATCCACGTGATATTGGGAAAGGGTTCCATATTTTTATCTGAGATTTATGCATCAACCAGAGACTATGTAAGAAATTAGAGGGGTCCAACCTACTGCATGGATGCCATGCGATTGTACTTCAGTAAGCAATTGGGATATGTTGGCCATAAGGCACATACAGAAGCTGACAGCACAATGAATGTACAATGAATCAAGAGCTTGCAGGATATATCACATTCCGTATGTATGTGCTGCGCAGTTGATAAATGGATTGGCAGAAAGCTTGGCACATCTGGAAGGCCTTTGGACTTGCAGCACCTGTGCATGCAATCTTGTAGTGTTTGTATACTGAAGATAGGTGCCTTCAAGGCACATCTGTATTGTGCAAACTTCATAAAATTGAGTAGGCTGTCCACAGTGATGTTTTGGCCAGCACACCAGGTACCCAATATAATTAGTCTGTCAGAACAAAGTCTTCATTTTTTGTTTGTTTGGTTTTTGTTTCTTTTCCCTTCCTTGGAAATACGTTTGGGAAATTCAGTCAAATGGTAGCCCTACTTCAGGGGAATCTGGCACCAAAAGCTGAATTCACTATTGCTGTAAGGATCTTGTGTGACCTTGACTAAGTCATTTCTTCTCTTTGTTCCTCAGCTTCTATCTGTAAAATGGAGATAAATGCATTTCCATACCTCATGGGGGCCTGCTAAAATGCATTCATTACCAAGAAGTATATTTTATCTCCAATTTACACATTTTTCTCTGCTGTCCTTGCTAGAAATCTGATTGTCCAACAAGTCCCAATATAAACCCTCTTGCTTCTAAGTGAAAGCCGGGATCTACCCATTAAACTTTTTAGAACTGCCTACTGCATATTCTTCCTCTCTGAAACCACCAGTACTGTTCTTTTTATATACAGAATTCTGGGCTGAACAGGAAGCTTTTCTGACCCAGTTTGACTGTTCCTGGATTGCTTGTTTTGTGTTGTGTACAGTTTAGGGAATAGCATCAGAATTTAAAAAAACCTCCCCTAATTCATCAAAATGCAGACATTATTTATGGAAGAACTAGTGCTAATTAAGTCAGAGAGACATAAATTGGAGCATTTATAGAAGTCATCTGGTCTTATGTTTTCATATTACTACAAAGAAGAGAAACAACTTCTAGATCAATTTCCAAATGCATCAAAACCATCTTTTTATGATGTAATCACTTCTTGGAAACATTACCCTACTGCATTCTTCTAGATCATTGATTCTTTACTGAATCTATTAAATGTAATCTAATATTATATATCTATATGTACACACACACATACATAATTATAAATCTAGAGAAAGAGGTGCTGATGAAAAAATACAAATGGATTGGAAGTTGTTTTGTTGAACAAAAATAAAAATGTTAAGAGAAGTCAAGCTGTCTTCAACTTCTACTCATGATGGTTTTATTTTTAATTTTTTTCCCTGGGCAAACATTTTTTTGCTCCTGGGCCTTTGTAGATTTTATAGCTGTTATATGAAACTAGTCACCTGGCTGTTATTTCCAGCTTGGTTAATGGGGTCTGCAAAAAAAGCACACATATAGTTGTATCATAGGTTCTGACAGATTCTACTGTGAAATTTCAGATGAACTGAGGTTTTCAAGGGAAAAAAAAAGAGAAGAAAAAGCATATAACTGAATGGGCCAATAAGCGTTTTTGTTTCTGTGATGCGGTAGCTGGGACAAGAGGTTCCGATGCTTTTTAGTAAGAGGCCACCTTTGCCTTCAGCAGTGAGGTCAAAAAGATCTGAGCAAAGCAAGCATCAAAATAAAATAACCCTTGCGTAGGAATCTGTTTGGGCATCTGGGATCTTGTCTGCTGCTGGGTTCCTCCATAAAAACTGAAACATGGCAAGTGATGCTTTAAGCAGCGGTGAAGAACTGAAGAGTGAAAGAGACACAAGCAGGAGGAGGAAGGCAATGGGGACAGTGTGTGGAGCACCTCTGAGAACCTGATTTATACAGACTTATTTTACCAAGCATAGCTCTGCAGGCAAGGGAACAAACTGTAGATTACTATTGCCATCACTTCATTTGGGTACCCTTTAGGGTGAAGAAACTGACTTGCCCCAAAGATGAAATGCCTACGGTTTGGGTAGAGGACTCTTGGTAGAGTATAAATAAGGGAAAATAGCTAGTTAGGGTCAAGTCTCTCATCAATGACTAAAAACCAAAGCAGGACTGGGTTTAAGACTGTGGCCCGTGAATATGCAGAGAAAATATCACTTACAGTTTCTTTATTAATCAGGCTTTCCTGAGCTGCTAGTTCATTCACTTTATTTTTTTCCCTTTAAAATGGTTCTGCCAGTGTAGCCACTGTTTCACACTACTTACAGTCAGGTAGCATTCTAGTTTATGATGAATATTCATACAATGTAAATTAGTTTTACATTTTTAAGGGTGAAAAGGGTTTGTACTACAAGTTTCCTATTTTATTTTCTTTCCAGTAAGAAACTACGTATGACAAAACTTAGCTTCTTTTTAATTGCCACACAGTACCCAGTAACAAGTAAATCCCTTGAAGACCATGTGACATGTTGTCCCAGCTGTTTTAGTCATCTGCATGCCATTTAATGTATACAGCTTTGTGCCAGCCCTTAATCAACTAAAAATGTGGGAATTTCAATTGAGCAGAATCTCAAACGAATTAACTGTATGAAAAATTATAACAATCCAACATTTTAGCACCATCTAGATTTTCCATCTCAAAACTCTGCCACACATGGAATATTGTTTATTCATACCATTGAACTTGTCTACTAGTTAAAATATGTTGCCATGGTAGCCATAATGTTACTATTGGAAGAGTTCTGCAACAATATACTGTGGCAAATTCAGTATTATTTTAAAGCACATGGCTGTTGTATGGCAGTGTGTATGTCCGCTGGTTTCTGTTATAATGAAATATATGGATCTGTCTTATGTGATTTGCATCACTGATAGTTATTCATTGATCATTCATTCTTAGTTTTGCAAGATCTTTAGTCTCATGAGTTTAAGTGGTCTTGATAAGCAGGTGCCAGCTGTGGATGGTTTGAATACATCTCACACTAAACTACAGAGCAGCCCAGAACTTTACATTGCACAGATGCTAAGTTTAAATAACATGGAGAAGTACTGGCCCCATAATTAAAGAATTACATCATCATACTGTACAGGACTTAATATAGAAGGAGCATTTGTGTATTAACCTTGTAAGAAGGCCTGGATAAATTCCACCTGAATTTTTGGTACACAGCTCAGGCACTCAGGCTGGGAGGCTAGTGGCCCTAGTTTCTAGAGTCACCTGCAAGGAAAGATGTGGTCCATCCAGGGTCTAAAAACCCTTCAGACACCACCAGTTCTATCAATTTTCTGTACAAATAGCACAGGAATGGAATGGAAAGGAATGGAATAGAATGGAATGGAAAGGAATGGAATGGAATGGAATGGAATAGAATAGAATAGAATAGAATAATAGAGTATTTCCGTTGGAAGGGACCTATAGTTTAGTCTTCCTGTTTGGATATCTAGATATGTTAAAATGAGACGAGATGAGCCTGGACTAGAAAGTTGCAGCTGTCACAATGTCACACTATGATTCTGAGAGGCTTAAAGTCTGAAGCTTCAACTGTCTGTCCCCTGAAATGCCTTATTGGATGGCAGTTTGTTAGCACTTTAACAGAGACATAGGACTTTATCAACATTTTTGCTTCATGGAAAATGGCTTTTTGTCAATACCGTTATCTCAAGAACTCCCAGTTGTAGGAATCTCACACTTGCACTGTGGATATGAATAGACAATTCTATAGTGAAGGCACAAAACTTTGTGTATGACATCTCGAAGATAGCTTTCCAATGTCAAAACTTCTCTCCACTTTGTGTGCTTGCAAGGCCACTGTTCAAAAATTCAGCCAGGCATCTGTTTCAAGACATATCTACAGCATATTCCAGATAGAGAGCAACCCTGAATTGAGTTGACTTTCATGAGACAACACTTGCCTTCAGCTCTGTGTTTCTGATTGCCATGGGCTTCTCTGCGTTGTAGGCTGCCCTTCAGCTTCACAACCTGTCTCCACATGAGAAATCCACACTGTGTCACTTTTTTATGGCAGTCAGAGAAGTGAAACTACACGTCAGATGCTGATTAAACCATCTGCTCTGGGGCAGGTGCTTTCAAACCATATGGGGCATGAACATCAGTTTGCTATTTGCAAAGTTCAACAGTAGCATTGTTCACTGTGTTGAACAATCCACTGTACTTGTCAACTAAGTAAGCTCTAGCATAGTCTTAAAGACCTGAACGATATTTCTGTTGAATGCAAAAGACAGAGGAAACAGAGAGAAAAGGTGTCAAAGCTCAGAACACGCGGCTGAATTGTTCCATGACGTCTTCTCAGCAAGGGCAACTCATAGCTGCACCTCTGAAGGGAATGTGGTTAGGATGAGGAAATCAGGAGTTACTGGACTATACAAGAAAAAATTACTTTTTATTGTCTTAAGTCTCCTGGTTAGCCCTTAGGTGCTCTTTCATTTTTAAGCCACTTACTGCAATAGCTGTGACCTTTTTTTTTTGTTTTGTTAAAATGGTAGGACTCATAACTGTACTTGAAAGCTGAACTTGCTACATCGAGACAATTATTAATATCTACAGAAGTAGAGCATGCCAGAAGATAGCGTTGTTAGCATAGCTTCCCAACAAAAAAGCAGCAAAGTTCAGTCTTTTTCACACTGAACGTAGCACCATAGGGAAATGGTAAGACCAATGAATAATGTGATTCTCAGTGAGTAACAGGAATTCTCTTGATAT
>NW_009628135.1:12900-21329 GCF_000690535.1 Cariama cristata
AGTGTATTCTGTCTAAAAAAAAGTTGATGTAAAATATCATATTTTCATTAAAAAATGGTTGGCTGGTTTGTTGGTTGGCTTTGTTGTTGTTGTTGTTGTTGTTGTTGTTGTTGTTATTTTGGTTTTCCATTGGAACATTCCAAAATAGGATGAGGAGTATTTTTATGGGGGGAGAGATCTTGTACAAGCACATAAAAAGGAATAAAAGAATAATCTGGAGAGAAACTAAGCAAGTTTTTTTTTATTCTTTATTTTCCTTTCTAAGAAAAACAAAACAATATACTTCTCAATCCATTAATAAAACTCCTCAAACTGTTAAAAGAAACATCCCAAATATGCTGGCAATTTGAGAAGGAAGAGGATGAAATAGAGATAGTAATGTTCTGTCTCTGAGCAGAGTCACAATCTCTAGGACATCAAGTGCATTAAAACCTAAGGAAGACCTATTTAGCTGGTTATGCTGATCCTCAACAGTTTTTGTTCTCTATCACCTTATCTGACTTTTAACCCTCTAGTCTCCTGCACATAAGATACATTGAGCGATGCCTGTGTGATGGGTCAGAGAGGAGACAACAGAAAAGCATGTTGTTTATTGCATAGTATAATACTTCCAGCTAGCCAACTGTTGCATCATTTTCCATTCAATGAGCACTTGAGTGTTAGTAGATTGCCTCCAGGTTGAGCGCACAAACTGCTGTAGGTGTTTTTTGTGGCTCACTGAAAGGAATGTAACTGACACTGACATTATCTGGATCAGAGATGACATTAATACAACAAGACAGAAACAGAGTCAGGCCATGGGAAAAAAATTTGGCTTGAATGCTGGCTACTGATTCCTTTTCTCTTTTTCTTTCAGGAGCTGCCCATGTTTTACCTCAGACATGACTGCATTGAAGCAATGTTTTTATCCTCAGCTCCAATAGATTAAATTCTGTTCTCAAATGTATCTACAGAATTGCAGGGACTTAAAGGGAATTTTACTCTAGGAACAGTCTTTTATTCTTGCTTAGTAAACGTCTTCAGAAGCATCTAGGGTGAAAGACATAAGGCAGCATGAGGCATTTGTGTATCACACTATAACAGTAAATCTATATTTTTATCAAGAATCCTATAGCAATATCCATACAAATAAATTGAACTTTTCTAGTGTCAGGGAATGTATCTGGGCACAGGAACATGATCAGCTAGAGCTTTATACAGTTAGACCTGCCTTGGACATATTTTTGATCTAAGCCATCTAGAACTCTTTGAACCAATTCTCAGACATGGATAAGGAGTTAGCTTAATCCAGAGATGATTTCTAATGAGCAATTCACATGCAATTACTTTGTTTCAGAGGATAAGCAAGTTAAGCCAATATAGGTCAAGGTCATTCCATTGCTCTCGGTGCCCAGGAATAATCCCAGGTGCTTTTCATTTATGAGAATAGATGTAGCCACTAGTGTCACAGAGTCTTGCCACAGAGGTCTCACTGCACCATAGTAATGTCAAAAAAAGGCTTGGTCACCTCTGCAATATTTCTTTTCTTTGAGTGAAAACACTGAACAGCACACACAAGATCATGTCACATTTTGTCACCTGGGTGAGGCTCCCATTTAAAAGTCCATGTGGCAAGAAGTCCTTTGAAGATAATAAGCAGCAGGACAGTTGGTTCACCAGGACACAAAACAGATATGGAAGTAGCAGACCTAGCTCTAAATTCAAAGGAATTCATGTTTGTGCCATAGATTCAACAGCTGGATGAAAGTAAGGAAAATAGATACACTGCTTACCACAAAGAGATAGCCACCAGGTTCACCTCATCTGAGAAAAAAGAGTCACAAAAAGTCCCATACCCCCTTGTAGACTGATCCTGTGAGTGTTTGGGGTATTTTTTGTCTTTTTTTTTTTTTGAAAGATGATGGCCATTATTGCTCTGTGAGTGATGTGTACTGCTTGCAAGGACATCATGTTGTCCTGAGTGACAAAGCGATGAATCGAAAGGCTTGTGCTGACAAAAAGGAAAAAAAAGCAAACAAACAAGAATGATCCTCCTGAAGACTGAGGTATAACAGCAAGACATCATCTAAGGCTTGGTTACAAAAGTTTAAAACAAACGTAATGTGTTAAACTCTATGCTGTCTGTTTAATAAAGGATACATATACATGAGATTTAAGCAGCTCAGGGCCCAAGATGAAGCCCGGTAAAAGCTTTAAAAGATATCTGAAATGAACCAAAAAGATAGTCACATCATAAAACGATGTGGGTAAGAGACTGAGACTTGTGAAATGTCTGTCTCCATTACCCTAACAAAGAAACCACTGTTGTGACAAAAAGAGAAGAGAAACAAAGCAGAGTTTTCATGTACTTCTGCATTTACTGGTCAGAAGTGAAACTGGGCTTATCATGTTAAATTATCAAAGCAGAAAAGTGCTGAAGACAAAAAAAAAGGACAGTAATATAATCAGAAGCAGTAAAGCATCATATTTTAAACCTCTCAAGACCATGAAGCTAACTTAAAACACTACAGGTGAGTTTGAGTAGTAAATACGAACATTAAATGTTCAATGAATTTGACCAATTTAAAACCTACGACTATATAGTATCATAGAATCATAGAATTATTTAGGTTGGAAGACACCTTTAAGATCATCAAATCCAACCGTTAACCTAACACTGTCAAGACCACCATCAAACCATGTCCCTAAGCACCACACCTACATACCTTTTAAATGCCTCCAGTGATGATGACCCTACCACTTCCCTGTGCAGCCTGTTCCAGTGCCTGGCAACCCTTTTGGTGAAGAAATTCTTCCTAATATTCACTCTAAACATCCCCTGGCGCAACTTGAGGCCATTTCCTCTTGCTGTATCACTTGTTACTTGGGAGAAGAGACCAACATCCACCACGCTACACCAACCTCCTTTCAGGTAGTTGTAGAGAGTGATCAGGTCTACCCCTCAGCATCCTCTTCTCCAGGCTAAACAACCCCAGCTCCCTCAGCTGCTCCTCATGAGACTTGTCCTCTAGACCCTTCACCACCTTCGTTGTCCTTCTCTGGACACATTCCAGCAGCTCAAGGTCTTTCTTGTAGTGAGGGGCCCAAAACTGAACACAACACTTAAGGTGCACCCTCATCAGTGATGAGTACAGAAGGACAATCACTGCCCTGGTCCTGCTGACTATGCTATTGCTGATACAAAGCCAGGATGCCCTTGGCCTTCTTGGCTACCTGGACACATCGCTGGCTCATATTCAGCCGGCTGTCAACCAACACCCCCAGGTCATTTCCCGCCAGGCAGCTTTCCAGCCACTCGTCCCCAAGCCTGTAGCGTTGCATGGGGTTGTTGTGTGCATGGGGTTGTTGTGACCCAGGCACAGGATCCAGCAGTTGGCCTTCTTGAATTTCATACAACTGGCCTTGGCGCACAGATCCAGCCTGTCCGGATCCCTCAGTAGAGCCTTCCTGCTCCCAAACAGATCAACACTTCCACCCAGCTGGGTTTCATCTGCAAACTTACTGAGGGTGCACTCGATCACCTTGTCCAGATCATTGATAAAGATATTAAAGAGAACTGTCCCCGATATTGATCCCTGGAGAACACCACTTGTGACCAACAGTCAACTGGATTTAGCTCCATTTAGCACAACTCTTTGGGCTTGGCCATCCAGCCAGTTTTTTACCCAATGAAGAGTACACCCATCCAAGTCATGAACAGCCATGTTTTCTTTTGGTCTGGGCCCACTTGATTCATGATCTACCATTGCACTCTCTAACACGAACTTTTCACTCTCTAACAAAACATTGCACATAACCTCCTTGTTCTGCTTCTCAGAAGACATCCATATTCATCATGACTGTGAACTGCTCTGATACCTTCTCGAGTGTAAAACCTGGCAGAATGATCTTGTGAAGTATTAAACCAAAGTGAAACAAATGGTGTATTTTCTTTTCAGACAAATAATGAAAAAAGGAAACAAAAAAGATAAATAAAACTAACATTTCCAGAATTTTTAGAATGTTTAGAACTTTAATAGTGACTTTAATAGTTATTATTACTTTTCACATAAAAATGGCAAAATCTAATTAAAAAATGAAGTCAACAAATTATATATTTTGATTTTAGTAAAATGTTTCTGTTGACCCTAAACATTCAGTATCTTATTTCAAGGGAATGAAGAATTGTTCATGTATGTGCTAGCTTGTTTTGTAGTTATTTTGGTTCAAATTTCATAGAAAAGTATTTAAATAATGCAATTTAAGGTATTTCCTTGTTAAGGAAAAAAAAAAAGCCCACTAATTTTATTAATTTTCTGTCAAGAAAATGTTGTGTTATGTGGGTCCAACTGCAATGGACTATTGAGTTTTCAGGCAAATATATGCTTTCTCAATTATGAAGGACATATTAATTAAAATACATCTAAAAACTATATGTTCAGTAATTTTGAATTTCTAAATGAACACAGTGCAGTAAGTTTTTTAGAAAGCCTTTACATGTAAGTGAAATGGGTCATGTTACATTGTCACAAAGTTAAATTCTTCTCTGAAAGATACCCAATGTTTTCAACCTCACTTCACATATATTTTATTCTTTATGGCATCTGAGAGAAATAAGATGAAATAGCATCAAATATTTCAATACTAAGAAATGCTTCTCTTTTAATAGTAAGAATAACGTCTTTAAAAGAATGCTTATAGGTAGGCAAGGAGGAAAAGTTAGAGTGAGAGAAGCTGAAAGTGGAAAACCTTGAGTTTTAAGAATGAAATCAAAATTATAAGAAAAAACTCTCCATTTTACCTTATTTAGTTTCTAGTGGAACTGATTTGTGATCACTAGAGTGTCCTTGTGTATTTTGTTTCCCCTATATCTACTTTATCTTCATTATAACCATATATTGCCTTAAAACAATTTATATGGAAAGCACTGTATGTTCAGTATCTTTCTACATATCTTTAACTCCTTATATCCTATATATTAGTCTTTATCCCAAAAGCTCAAAAATGTCAGAATCAAGGTTATCTAAGCAACATAGTTATACCTGTCTCATGTCTTTACACAGAATACAGGGTCACAAGCTATTTGATTTCCACACTGAGTTGTGTGAGTCACCATAATGTCTCAGCAGCTCTTTCATGTTCTTTTCCTGAGCCCTGACCTTAATCTGCCTCATCATGTACGGTGCACTGATGTCTCTGTCTGTAGCTGTGAGGCAGAACTCCTACAGCAAAACATTTCCGATTTTCTGTCCTCTCCAAATCCCTGCCCCAGATCCTCCCTCTCCTGATTATTCCTCGTGATGAGATGGTCTGTGCCATGCTGCAGGCATGCACAGGTAACGTGCCAGTGGAAGGCACCTGAGAGTTTATACAATTTTTTGCTAAACTAAGAACATTTATTGTTATCGTTAACAAATGAGCTAGAGTATGTGATTTTAAATAGAAGTATTAGTATCTTAGAAGTCAGAATGGCAGACTTGTGTTTTTCCTTTAAATGGGTTTGAGTGTGATATCCCTGAGGGGCTTTAAGATGCCTTTTTTCAGTGTCAGAACAGAGCAAATGCCTATTGATCTTCATGACATTGGAAGCTCCCTGTGATAAGGAAAGTTTCTCCTTTTTTTGGCTTGAAATTGTTAAGTGGCATGATTTTGAATCCATGAGATTCATGAGGACCTGTTTCCTGTGTCATCGCAATGAGCTTTTCGTGTCACAAGAGTGGATGCTAACACTGTGGGGTCCCGGGAAAACAGACCAGTAAAGAATGGTCAAGGATAGACCTTTGCAGACTACATTTTTCTCTTTCATTAGAAAGGAAGTATCACTGGGGACATTAATAACTAGATTTCACTGGTGACATTCCATATTCATTTATATAAATTAAGGAAAGAACTCCAAAGTTTCAATTCCTCAAACTTAGTTTCTGTTGGAAGGATTGTCCAGACGAATCCTGAACAATATATATTGTAAATAGTACAGATTATATATTTCTATAACTTTTTGATCCAAAATTGGCAACTCTTTTTTTTTTGAATTAAAATTTATTTATTAAGTGCTTTCATACTCTTAAACACTCAGTGTTAAAGCATTTGGTAGATAAAAACTTTATGAAGTAATATTTTCAACACCTAACTTTTGTTCTTATCTTTTCTAATGGCTTTCCAGCAATGCAAGAAGGAACTGGAGGAGGAAGGAATACTATCACCTTTTCCTGGTTTCATTTGGGAAAAGTAGAATAACTTGAAAAGACCATCCCGAAATGGAGAAATGTGGAAAATATTCTAGTCTTCTAACTAGCTGCATTTCAAAAGAAGTCCAAAGAAACCTGAGGAAAGCAGAATAATTTCACAAAGGAAACATTCTTTCTATTTTCTATGCAGAAGCTATGGACTCTTTTATTAATCAAAGAACATAGAAAATTAAGTTTGAATGTTATTATGTCAAAGCAGGAGTGCAAATTCAATCTTTCAGCTGTAAAAAAAGAGATTTTACTCCTATTTTAAATGCAAATCGCCAAACATCTTTGCATATTGTCTGTACTCACCCCTTGTAATGGATGGATTTTTCACTGCTGAAATCTTGAAATCTTTATCAAAACGAAGTGCTTTTCACCAATGTGTGTTCTCATTCCATGACAGGTTTTAGGATTAGATATAGGAACAGTGAAAACCTATTCTGTGACTCATGCAGGTCAGATTACTTATCCACAAGGTCCTTTGTGGTTGTAAACCCAATGAATCTATTAATCATATATAAAGGAGGAAAAGCACATAGGTGAGAAGGGAGGCAAAGCAGAAGAGGTGTAATCCAACAGTTTTCTAAATTCCCAAAGGAAATATAAAATAATAAAAATGGCTTGGAAGGAAAAAATGCAAAAAACTATACTGATTTTCTTATGTATGCACATACACACACATCACAGCTTGGAGATGATCTTAATTTGGAAGCTCAGAGCTGTGCATTTCATTCAGTTTATTGTATTTAATGGAATTTCATTCTATTTTAAAACTATATTCTATGGACAAGTACAGTATTTGTGGAGCAGAGAAACAAAACTGAATTGAAACAGCTGATACTCATCCCTGAACAGTTAATCATTTCAAGACTTATTTCAAGAATGAAAAAAAGTGGTGTTTCATCCACCTCCCTGTCTGGGGGCAAAATTTTAGTCATTACTCTCTAGTCATGCAGTGTAAAAGGCAGGAAACACTCGTTTCAAGTTTAATTACTTAAATTTGTTTGTTTGTTTGTTGGTCTTAAGTATTTGGGGAAAGAGAAATATTACAATTCTTCTTTCTTTTTCTCTCATTTACTATTATATGTGGGTGAGTAGGGGATAGTGAACAATAAATTACACTACTTAGAGATGTAGGCTAAGGTTTTTCTTGTCAGTTGTGTCAATAAAGTACACACATAACATCAGTTTCCCATTACACACATCATTCAGGCTCATATATTACTCAGTATAATGGGAAAAGGGGCCACTGAAATCTAAAATGAAAAGAGAAATTGAAGTAGAACCAGTGATCAGCAGCTGAGCCAAAAAGCAACTGTGGCAGTGAAACATTTAGTCACTGCTGTTGGAAAAAGAAGACCTATCGGCACTGAGGGCATATAGTGCCACATGTCGGGAAGCTTTGCAGCAGATGGGTTTCTGTGGGACTGAAAGGTACTCATTTCTTAATCTTTTTTTTTTTTTTTTTTTCCTAATGCATTTGCATTTAATTTAAAATAACTGAATACAAGCACAAAACACAACCCAGGTCATGCTATTGGCTGAGTCTTGCCAGCTGCCTTTATTACTTGTTTGTACTAAAGGGCAGATGCCACAATTTGTTCTTAGGCTAAATTCTTGTCTTACCAGTTGTGCTACTGGGTTGCTTTGCGATAGTGCTGTAAAACCTCATACCTGGATCGCCTTATGTTCAGAGTTAGTGTTAAATCTTGGAGTAATATGGTTCACTCATACATCTCATAGGTCCAATTTTCCTTTTTCAAGCAAATTCTGCTCTGTATATTGTACTGGCCAAACCAATACTTTTCCATGTAGGTTGTTGGCAATAACACACTTAGAAATCTGTGATGAATGGGCACAGGTCATTGATAACATGTAAAAAGTCTCTGTTATAGACTACCAAAAAAAGACTGTTCATTTTCCATTGAAGTATGTAAATATAGCTTTTTAAAATCTTTTAACAATTATTTAATAACAACCATCACATGGAGCATGTGTTATACACAGTTTAGCGTTAAAACTGACAAATTCTCTCTTGTTTCAACTAAAGTCATCTAGCACTCACTGGGAGCTCCTGTGATGCTTGTTACTACTGCTGCTTGCATGGTGTTGTTACTGTTACCATAGAACCATAAAATCATGAAAAGATTTTGGTTGGAAGGGTCATTTAAGGATTATGTAGTCCAATCCCCCTGCAATAGGCAGAGACATCTTTCC
>NW_009628135.1:21360-29140 GCF_000690535.1 Cariama cristata
CCTAGATCAGGTTACTGAGAGCCCCTCCAACCTGACCTTGAATAATTCCAATGATGGGGTATTCACAACTTCTCTGGGCAACCTGTTCCAGTGTCTTGGCAGACTTTCATAGTAGGGCAAAAATAGATGCAACTCATAGGATCAGTTATTCTATTTGGATAACCACTTACTTCCTCTCCATACCTAGAAAGTGTCATAACTTTTTCTGAAGGATGCATACAACAGAAAGTCCAAAAAAGGAAAAAGGTGTAAGGTGTTATGATCCCTACTTCACAGAAATGGGAAGACTAATGAACAAGGAAGTAAAGCCTGAACCCCAGGTGATTATTTTAACACCTGAGTTGTCTTTCCATAAAATTTATGAAATGAATGGACATTGGAAGAGTAGGCTCAGTTCTGACTTTAAAGCTGTGAAAAGCAAAACAACATTGATGTTCATTATTAATTATCACACACTAGAAAAAGAGGGAGAGGGGTGGTGGCTTTAAAGTCTATTTTCTGAACTAATACTTGTAAAAACTGGATGGCATTGTCCGTGATTTCATAAATGTTCTGGAAGAAAGTGTAGTGATTGCATAATAGCCCCATCAAAAGGGCGGTTGATTAGTTTAGTCAATTTGGCATACATTTCAGCTATTATTTTCATCTGTGAAGCAGAGGCTGAATGGCACAGTTGCTTTTATCCTGCACAGTTCGCAAATGAGCACCGTAAAGTCTGAAGTGCTTCTTCCTTACTTCTCCACAAATTGGGACATAACTGAGACAATAGTGTTGGAAGATCACAGAGTCAAAAAAATATTCAATACTTCAGGTTTGAAGGGAATTATGGATGTCTTATTTCGCAACCACCCACTCTAAACAGGGCCAAAACCCTACATAACTTTTATTGTCTCCTATAAGAGTTCCACGTTATTTCTTCCTTTACTAGATCACTGTAATATCTCTAAGATCATTAGTACCAGCACATAGTTATTCTCTGTGCCATTTGTCAAATGATTGGACATTTCCATCATCTCTGCTCCTCAGAAGTCCATGGTGGAATCCTCTGATTGGAACTGGGTGCTCTCTGAAATATTTGCCCACACCCAATAATTAGCTTCACAGGGGTGAAATTCTTAGCTGACACTCACTGTGCTGGAGAGTATGTAGACTGGCTCAACTTATTCATTTTGTATGAAATAACTATTTCATACAGATCTTGTATGACTACAAAATCTGTATTTCAGAAGTTCTCTTTCTTTTCTGATAAGCACTTCAGTTATATCCGCTGTCAGTATTTTATCCAAATTGGATCTTTTAAATTCATTCCTTTTTTTTTTTTTTTTTTTGGGGGGGGGTGGTGGTGGTGGCTGGCTTCTTTTGGTTCTGAGCAATAACTCAATGCCATACCCTTCCTCACTTATCACATTTAGGGATGGATTCACTAGCTCAAATGTTCTGCTATGTTAGCATGACTCTATGGAAACCACATAGATGTTCCAGACAGCTTAAATTGTGAGAAAAGGAGCTTAATTCTGGTTTTGTTCATCTAAGTAGGCCTGTCCTGACTAGATGAGACAAAGGAACTGAAGCTACCCTGTCTGTATCTAAACTGGAGAACATTGGAGCATTTTGAGTTTTTGAGTCCAAGGTATAAATCCAGTCATGGTTCAAAGCTTCATCAGCAGAAACTAAGCCCTTACCCTGTGTATTTGTTTCCAAAGAAAAAAAAAATCGAAACAGAACAACAGAAGACTGGATGAACAAATCAAGCATCACTGACAGTATTTACAACCAAATCTCATGCTAGTCTGTGCAGTGCAGGATCTTGGAGTGTGTTCTACTGCATGCCCCAGGCCAATGGAGACATACCCACAGACCTGGGCTATTAATGATTTGAAAAGGTTATAATAAATTATTTTTATTAGCTGTCTTGGATATATCTTCTCTCCCAATCCTTGCTAGCATTCTGAAATATTCTCCACTCTAGGGACATTTTGTAGATTTTTCAGTACAGTGTCCAAGAAATCTATGAAAGGATTGAACCCCCTTTAACCATCATTGGTCATAAATGTGTATATGCTTACAGATACACTGAGGTAAACAGGACGTAGGGTCAAGGTATGCACGACATGGCTTTAGGAATCTCCCATACTTCTTGCAGGGAACCTTGTGTTGGCTATAAATCCAGATGGAGAGTACCAGATAGAAAGTAGGAGCAGAACAACTCTGCCACCACATCTTGTCAGAGGAGGAAGGCAATATGAATTCTTCCAGCTATTTTCTTTCATCCTTTCTTATCTTTTTGTGCGTCCCAGAACTTCCTTTGTATTCCTCTTTTTCACCTTATTTATCTTGTTTCTAGTCTATCATTCACTTTCTTGCTTTTTGTCTTATATTTCCTCTTCTTTCTTTCCTCCCAAACCATTCCGTCTTTGTCAGTTTGCATCCATCCCCACCTCTGTAAAACAGAGCTTTCAAAGTTTATGTAGTTAGTGCATGTTGCTTGATCTGAGAGAATGAGGGACACAGAAAGTAGTGACTAATATCAGAATCATGAGTGAAGATATGTTTTATTCATAAACCCTGCATCTCCAGTGAAATTAAAAGCAAAGCAAAGGGTCGAAGCTCTGAACCGTCTTTCCTGGAGCCTGTAAACCAATAAAGGCTTTATATTAGCTATCGATATCTATCTCTGACTTGGCTTAATAACATCTTATTCCCTGTTTTCAGCAGCCATCAATAATATTTCTGCCTGCCCGCTCAGGTCCCCATCTCTGCGTGCAATTGCATTATAAGGGTCTATAAGCCCAATTTGCTTCACATTCTTATTTTTGGAAAAGGCTGGCTGGCTTTTGTAATGAGAGCAGCTGCCAACAAGGCTTGACAGAGTTTGTGGCCCATCTGGTTTATAATCTTCATTCAATATCGCAGAAGCCTAAACTCCCAGACCAACTGATAAGTCAGAGCGTATAGGCAAGCGGTGGCAGTAATCTTCCTTGTGATTTCTCATTAAGGACAGGGACATCTCAGTGAATCTCTCATATCCTGGATATCATATCATATTTTTTTTTCCTTTTTTTCCTTTTTTTCTGTGTTTTTTTTTTTTCCCCTGACAAGACTAGTGCTGTTTCACTCTTTGAAATTATGATAAAAAACATGGCCGTTTAAAAAGTATTTGGGTTCCCTTATATCATGTTTAAGAAACTAGGAAGCCAAGGGTCTGATTCTGCCTTCGAAATCAGCAGCAGTTTGTTTAGTGTTTACACTTACAGTAAGTGTACTGATGTCCTCTCAGAATCACAGAAAGCAAGGCAAAAAAATGATCCTGAGAAATCATCTAACAAATTTCCCTGCCACAAAATGGGATCAATTACATCTCCAGGAACCTCAGGCCTCAGTCATCTTTGTCACATTCCCTGATCATCTCTTTAGTGCTTTAAATCCTCACTCTTCAAAGGTTTTTCCAGTTATCTCAAGCCCTCCACAGCTTGCAGTTTCCACTCCGAACACTGAACCCAGTTGATTATCCTGCATGCAACAGTGTCCCACACATCCCTTACTTCTTGAACACAAATATCTCCAGTTCTTTTGCTCTTTCCTCATGAATTTTCTAGAGCTCTGTGCATCTTCACTGCTGCTTTCACACTCAGTTCACTTTGTGGACTATTAAATGACAGGCAGAGATACTTGCACCCCAGATGCACCTCCCATGTTTCCTCAGGAGTCCAGTTTCCTCTAACATTTAATCCAGCTTCAGCTGTGTGATAGTCAAGCCTTCATTTTAAACTTATCACTTTGGCTCTTTCTAGGAGCCTAGACATCCTTCAAATGGCAGAGATGGATAGCTTCAGAGTGCTAATCATCTCACCTAGGTTAGAGATTTATCTTCAGACGGTTTGAGATGCCTTTTGAGATAACAGACTTTCTCTGTTGACTACAGTGGGGACAAGCTATGACCAGAGGCCCAACTTTTACAGGACTATCAAGATCAATTCCTTTATTCACAGAGGAAATGAATAATGCATTTTTTTCTTACAGCTCTGCATGTCAAATCTAATTTTTTGATTTCTTATAAGATGAGAAGTCCACACTTTTTGTTCCCCTCTGCTAAGACATTCATCACCCTTGTGATAAAAAATGAACTCATACAGTGGTTAACTTTAATATGTTAAGGTTTTTTTATATACGTACTTTTCACAAGAGCCTCTGAAATCTCCTAGCTCTTTGCCATGCCTGATCAGAAAGTGCCCAGGAGATATTAAGGGAAGGGACATCAGGTCAACTGGACAAACACAGGAACAAATATTCATACAGTAATTTTCAGACATCCTTATGACGCATTTTTGTAATATCGAAAACCTCTCTTAAAGCAGAAATAAATAAATAATGAAAGAACACTAAACAAAACTACATAAAATAGAATATGAAGGATCCTAGCTTACCTGAACAGATAATTTGATGATTATGAGGATAAAGAACTTTTGAAAGGCATATGACCTGACACTGGAAAAGAGAGTAGATAGTGTAGAAAATTTAGGAACCTGTTGGCCCGTTAATCTTTCTTTTTTGGCCAAACCTAATTGCAAACATGTCAGACAGTGTCATAAAAGTAATGAAATTGACATTTTGCTTTAAAATCTTTTCTGCTGTGTGGTCATCTTCTGTTTCATTACATGAGGTTTTATGGGGATGAGGAAAGTAAAAGGCTGTTATGAAACACAGCATGGCAAATAATTAACTTCACAGGTGGGTCTACTGATTTTTTTTAGGGCTCATTGCAGTTTGGATAAGGATGCTATTTAAGTTCTAGCACTATTTATTGTACCGCTACCAAGTAATGAGGATTGCAGATTAAGAAAAATAGTCCAGTAAATTTTACTTCATTTTTTAGCTAGATTATTCTCTACCCAAGTAGTTCCCCATGGTCTCAGTTACAATGGATGGATATGGTAAGGATTCTTATACTAGTTTTCACATGAGTGACAAGAAGTTGTTTTGAAGTAGCACATTTTGGGAAAAGTATAGCTAAACTTAGAAACAGGTAGCTAAAGGTAAGCCACAACCTGGAAACTACATATTACCTGCTTGCAGCAGAGAACCTCAGCTCATTAGGTTGCTAACTCACAAACTCATTAGCTCTCTGCTCATTAAGTACTTAGCTCCATTTACTTTGCTGCTCATCGTTTTGTTCAACTCTCACCTATTGTTTGCTCCATGCACCGTATCTGACTCAGAGTTGGTATAAAGCATTTCATTTCAGTGAAACTCAACGAGGTTTAACTATAAAACTTGCCTTCATCCCCAATTTCTTTTTTGCATCTGCATTGTATAGAATTTATATGACGAGAACAATAAAATAAAACAAAAAATGCCATCATCAACCTTTAGAGTACTTGGAAGAAATAATACGGCAGAACAGATTTGTTTCCAAATCTAGTCTACGTGTTTTGCATCATCAAACTTGAAACCATATTCTCCTGAAATCTTTAAAACTGCAAATTGGCTGGTATGTGAAGGACTGATGCTTGTTCAGTTCAAGGATGCATGTTTCTGATTTGTAAAAAAACTTCAACTCTTGCTTATAACATTAAAAACATGTGTAGAATAGCTACAATGAAAAAGATTAGTCATGCACCAAAAGTGAAGCAGAGTATGCTGCACAAAACTTAAAATTGGAAGAAAAATCACAAGGTGTCAAAAAAAAATGCTAATTTGTTGAACTAGGATCCCAAGCACCAAAACTGTTATAAACTTGTGGCAAGTTGTGGTCTGGAAAGCTAAGCTGTCCTTGTGGATCTTCACCAAAGTCAGATAGACTGCAAAGCATTATTATTTATATTTCGTGAGTTTCCAAGTAGCAGATGAGATCAATGTCCCACTATGCAAGACTTGTTAAAGGGCTTACTGCTCTAAAGGGTTGAAATTATAAAAAGTCAGGTAGGCAAATCACAGGAAGGATGAATTTCCCTATTTCAGCAGGCTCCTGTTTGGAGTTTCCACTTCAGAGTTCTGGGATGGAAACCTATATTTCAGACAGAGCAACCACCCACTAACCTCCAAGTCTTATTCTCATGTTTTTGATGCAAAAACATTTTCTGCCTAGTATTTTCCAAAAATAAGTGCATTGGGTCCCATTCCCTTTTGATTTAATGGTGTAAAAAGATGAGGAAAAAAACTACTTGCCTGTAGTTATGTGGTTGATAATTAATTTTAGGAACAACAGTTTGTCAGAGTGGTTATAACTCCTTCTTCAAGAGAAAGGTACCATATCGACATTGATGTAACTCAAACCAGGATTAGGTTCAGAAGACTTTTTTTTTTTTTCTGTCTGAGCCTCAAGGAAGGACATTGTTATAACTTACAGAAGAATCACGTTTCCATATTTTGGGGTGATGAGACTTCAGATATTGCAGCATTCTGGTTATATTTCCTAGAGCTGCTCCTGCTCTTTTTACATGTCAACCAAACAGAAAGCTAGAAAATGGTGGCAAGGGTGAGAAAGAAATAAAAATATCGCCAAATTAAGAGTAAATAAAATTATTTCCAAATCCTCCCTGCAGGCTCAGTAGTAGTTTACATCCCTAACAATGTAAGAAGCAGAAAGAAACCGGGGGAAAAAAGGGATGTGAAATGGGAAAAAAGAATGCTCTATAAAATTCAGCTTCATTAATGGGAGTTACTGCAAGAGGGGAGTTCAGGGATTCATTATCTCAAAAATAGCAGTCCAAACTGACAGGAGTGGGTGAAAACTTCCTGACCCCACGGACTAGTGTATTTCATAGTTCCTTAAAAGTTAGGACATGGGGGAAAGAAAAAGAAAAGGAATAACCTGTTCTCTGAAGCCTTGGGGCTTTTCTGCTACTGCGGAAAGGAAGTAGAAGGAAAATGAAGCATAAACAAACTAGATCTCCTGCCCACAAACAACCAATAGAGACTAAAAATGCTATTGCAACTGTACAATAGTTTAAGGTCAATGTATTCCCTTTTCTAAGCCTGTGAAAAACTGACCCACATAAGGTATTAAAATTCATAACACATGAAAATTAGGAACTCCTGGAAGCAGTTTCTCCTTCTATAAGTACAAATTTTCACTGCCTACATCTAGCATTTAAAGGAAACTATCCAGATAATTAAAATGCCTATAAATGAAATGTCAAAGTTAAATGTTTTTCTTCTTTTCTTTCAATATTTTTTTTTTTTTTTAAAAAAAGGAAGTCCTAATGCTTTGGGAAAGTGAAACCTTTATTCTAAAATTATATGCCTTAAATACCAGTATCTTTGTAAAAGAACAGAATAATTAAGCTTTGCCAAATAAAATGGGTCTATAGGTCTAACCATTTCGCTGCTCAGTACGTAACTTTTATAAAGGAGGGGAGGCTTATAATAAATGCATATATTGTTTTAAATATTGCCATAATTTCATTACTTTAAACATGAGTCAGAGTGCACGTAGCTGTCAGTCCAGTGTTCTAGGAAGTAATTAATCATATACACAGAAAAAATTAATAAAAAAGTCAGTATTTAGCAGCCTTCAGATTCCTTTTCATAACTCTCATTTTCCTCTGATAGATGGAGGTGATGAAACAAAGAAATAAATCATGCACATTTAAAATTAATAAAAGCTGAAAAGACTGTGTCAGTGATTATGTTAAAGAAAATGGGAGGTGGAGGGAAGCTGTACCATTAAGAGAATTCAAACATGGGTTGGATTCCCTCATTTGTCATTCATTGACACTGATACTTGAATTTTAATTGAAACCTCCCATGTGGTTGGCATCTGTCAGGATGAAGTAGTTCT
>NW_009628135.1:29155-49156 GCF_000690535.1 Cariama cristata
AAACTTTGTGAGCTGGATTTCAAGAGTGTCAGGAAGCGGGAAGTGCCCTTCTTATCAGTTGCCATCATCGCAGCCTGGGAAAGATCCTGGCAGCTTAGAGGGTTCATCTTCCCATTTCATCATGATTCACTCAAGTAACATACAGTATTTTGTGTCTCCTCAATTTGTCACTTAAATGGGTATGTTATCTTTTACATCATGGGAGCTGTAATCCATTCACAGGGCCACAGCTGTGATGAGGAATGGCAATAGAAGTCACCAGCCAAAATATCTCTGAGATGTTGTGTTACCGTTTGAACAAACATATTTAAACTGTATTTTTTGATTATTATCTAAAAATTTGGGGGTGAGATAGGCAAATGAAAATACCAGTACAGATTTTTAACCACAGACCACACCTTTTTATGTTATTTTTCTGCTTATTTATATAATAATTTAATTTCTATCCATAAAGAATGTAGTGCAAAGGAAAAAAGGGTCTGTTTTTAAAGGAAAATCCTACTTGTTGCTGGTAAGAACAGAGATACTGCTAGATTCATTGATGATATGGTCTTCCACGTGGGAAAAAAAAAAAAAACAAAACAAAACCTACCACTGTAAGTTTTACTAAAGAACTAAGCAGTCAGGTTGATAGAATTTAACAGATTAATTTCTTCTGTGGGTAAAGAATGGCACTGATTGACCAGCTGGTTTCCTTTTTGTGGACTTTCTTGCTTGTCAGTTTGAAAACAGTCAAGCCATGCCTGCCTAATTTATTCTTACTTCTTCCTCTCTACTTGGAGTTGTAATACAACGTAGGAAGTAGATAGGAACTTAATGATAATTCAGTCAGGATATCTTGCATTAATGCCTGTGGGTAGCAAGAGTCTAGTAAGGAAATCATTCAGCAGAATACTGTAACATTTTCTTACCTACTGAGTGATGGATGAGTTTTTACTACCATTTTCCCTCTCTTATATCAGAAAGGATAAATGTGACCGTTATGGTCTTCACAGTATCAAAAGAAAACTCTATGACCTGACTACAGTATAAAGCGAAAGAGTTGTTTATCTGGCACTATGCTACAAGTGATACTGAAACAAGTCTCAAGTTACACCCAAGAATACAGAGGGAGGGATTACCAAGGTTGTCTACTGAGATATGAAAACTTGGTTCTCACCAGAAGCTTAAGGGAATTAAGCTTCAAAGCCAAACACATTCGACAGCTTTAATAATCATCCATCAACTACAAAAGGAAAATTGACCCAGCTGTTGAGAAACTAAGCTGAAACTCAAAAAATCCAGTTTCCTTATTTAACTTATACCACTAACTTCTTCATCATTTCCCTAGTTATTTCATCTCATAATTCTTCAGTATTCCAAATGTAAAATGGGGATAATCTTCCTCATCTCTCAAAATAATGCTGGGAGTATAAGTATACTTTTTTTTTTTTTTTTTTAAGTTCACATTCTTTGGTAATTGAAGCCAGACAAAATGATGAGATAAGCAAGACAAATGAGTATAAATGAAAAAAACTATTTTCATCAGACTTATGATTTGTTTTCACAATCTCAGCTGAATCCATGAAACAGATGGGTCTTTCCAAGGCTCACATGTGACAAAGAAGGGCTAACATTCAATCCACACTTACTTTTTCATTATTACTAGATGTCTTGACTGGAGGAACATTTTAATCCCCATCATTTTTCTCATAAGCAAATTTGGTACAAAGGAGAAAGGACTTTCCTGGGGTGGCAAGCAATAAAAAGAGCATACAGCATTTCGTTTGTGCTCTGAAGCTTATAGAGGAAGCAGCCCTGAAAGGCTACACTGGTAATAACATGTGATAAAATAAAAAAATATTGCAGTTCTGGGTGGAAAAATGATTGGAATTTGACATTTCTGATCAGCATCTCAGTATTTCCTTCTGTTCTTTTATCAGAGAAAGGGAATAAGAACCAGAAAAATGAAGCCTTTATGAATAAAAAGTGGGAGGGAGTAGCCAGTCTAATATCAACAAAGGAATTGTGCATAAAGCATTAACTGACATGTCATGTCATATGTTGAATTTGGTCTTCATAGGCTTAGCAGGATCCTTCATATCAAATCATATATATTAGCATGGACCAAAACTCACTGTTTCTGGCTGTAAATCTCCACATCTGTAGGCTGGAGGATGCTTACCAGCATCTGACAATACAGTGCTTGTGAATCACAACTAATTCTGTTGGTTTTGTGGTATCCTACAACTGGCTTTGCACAATTGATAGGTTTCACAAAGTCAGAGAGTTGTAATTCATTTGAATTCAGATGCCTATGGATAGATTCACACAGACTAAGAAGTCACTACAGGACTTTAAATTAGAAGTGATGATAAATAGTGGTGTATTGAGATGTGGGAGAGAGTCTAATGACAATGATGTGCCTTAAGGACTAATGCTGGGTCCGGCTTTATCTTCACTAATGATCTGTAAATGAGAGTCAATAGCACAGTTATTACATTAATGGATGCAACTAAATTGGGAGGTGTTGCAAAGCCAAGTGAAGTGAGAAGAGTAATGTAAAAGGATATACGAAGCATGGTGATAAAAGAACAATCCACAACTCAAAGCTGCAGTGTAGGCTGAAAGCAACTGGAGAATAAGTATATACTGGAGGAGAGAGAACACTTGGATGGTAGTGCTGCAAAAGGAAAATACAATAATAAAAATAACATTGTTTAGCAGAATGGATGCCAGTTTGCAATGTGATATAATACTTGGAGCAGACAGAAAAACTATGAATTCACTTCTGTTTGCATACACAGAGATATTATTTCAGGGAAAAGGATGCAGCAAATTACCTTTGTGTTGCACTGTAAAGAGAAAAGGTTTTAAGCTGTGCAAGTAAGAGACAAATTTTTATCCAGGTGAAAAGGTTAGTAAGCCTCACTTTAGTTCCTCTTTACTTGGTGAAAGACCAAGTATTAGATTCTTCAGAGTATTCAGATATTTAGATAGATATGTGCCTAGTGAAATTTTCAAAACCATCTATGCATTGATTTTTATGGGAATTAGGCATATGTGAACAGTTGGAATACTCATTTGGTGTCTATTTGCCTCTTTATGCATGTTAATAGCTACGTAAGTGTTTAAGCTACTTCTGAAAAAGGATCTGGGCTATTTAAATGAATTGGGTCTTACGATGCTTAGGCTGAAATAGCTTTAAAAATCTAGGCTTTAAAACCTGATTCCTGATATTTCAGTTAGAGTTTAATGTAGGAGTCATCTCCCGTAATACTGGTGGCCTAAAATTTTAGCCTCCTTTCTAAGGTACACGTCAAGGCTTTCTGTAATCAATGAAGGGAGTTAGATAACTCCAGAGGGTGATTCATCCTAAAATGGTGCCTAAGAGAGGTGACCCATTTCCATCTCTCTCCATTAACTACAGAGACAAGATAGACAATGATCCTTGCCCAGAATTCAGCTTTTAGACTGCATAAATTAGGGAAAATCAGCCTCACTGCTATGATCCTCAAAGGTAAACTCCCAAAACATTGATTTTAGGTTAAACATCACCTATAAAAAAAGAATAAAGGTTTGATTTCAGCAGAGAGAGGTAAGATGTCTGTTACAAATACCCGGAATTATGAAGGAGAATTTTCTGTCATCCATACTGGTGTAATATTCAGCTGAGAAGTACTAAGACAAAAATTAAACAGCAAGTTTATGTGCCCCAGGTAGTATAAAATAATGCTTATTTTAGATATTTGTCCTCAATCTTTTTTAATTAATTTTTAAATGGTCAATCTCATTTGTGGTCTTTTTGGCAAGTACTAGTTCCTGTTCTAAGTTAATTTTTAGCTGAACTGAAAGTGCAGTATTTCTTTTCATTGTCTTTATAATGAATTTCAGAATACTCATGACAAGTATTTGTTAGCTATGCCTCTTTTTATCATATGAAGTAAATAATACCCTCATTGTCCCAGACATTTGTAATTCAGCTTTCGGCAGGTAATCCAAGCAAAACAGGATCTTGTTCCCAGACAAAAATAAGTTCCCCAGGCAGAGTTTGGAAAGGGGAGAAAAGTGCATGTAACTGAAAGATAGTGCTGCCAGCATGGTGCTGCGTGCTAGCAGACTGCAAAAAAATAATAGCAACAGCTTTTTCTTTTTTGTTTTCTTTTTTAAGGAGCTGGTTACAGAGGACCTTTTATGTTTAGACAAGAAAAAATCTATACTAAATTCTTTTTAAACTTTGATGCTTTGTTGTGTTTCTTTAAGTCAATGTCCACAGGGAGATGTAGTGCCTGTGGTTTATGGAAGATGGCAAAGATATGATTAAATTAGCCCTCCAGTTTCAAAAACAACACCAAGAAATGTTGCCACAGGTCTTCCAATAGAATATGGAGGGTTTTTTTGTTGCTGTTGGATTTTGTTCTGTTTTGTTCTTAAAATGATTGAAAACAATCTTTATTCATTAATAATACTTAATGTTTCCATACTAAAGGAGCATTTGTTCAAATAGCTCAAACTCTTTTATAAAGATACTAGTGGCACTACTGTTTCCTTTTGTGGATATGAATATTGAGGCACAAAAAGATTATGAGAGCTGTCCAAGGTTGCACAGACATTCAGAGAAGGGAGAAGGCTTGGCAATGACATGGAGTCACCATCCCTGGAGGTGTTTAACGAAAGACTGGATGTGGCACTTAGTGCCATGGTCTAGTAGACATAGTGGTTTTGGGGCAAAGGTTGGACCTATGATCCCAGACATCTCTTCCAACCAAATCGATTCTGTATGCACACTGGCTGCACAGAAGGAAGAGAGAGAAAAACTTGGCGTTTGGGAAACCAAAGTACATACTAAAACTCAGGTTTCATAGCAGCACAATTAAGACCTTTCATGCTCTTTTCTTTCTGCATCTACGTTTTATCGCTGTTTTTTATTACTGTTTCCTTTCATGTAGCTATACAATTTCATTTTCTTCACAAAAAAGAAATCTCATCATACCCTTCACTCCTATTACTCTGACAGCTAACTTGTAGATGGGCAAGTAAGTCACAGAACGCTTAAAAAGGTAGTTGCAAGGCTATATGAGGACTAAGGAGTTGCAAAGATGAACCTATGCAGCATGAGCATTCCTGTGGGAAGCTTGAACATTGGACTTACGGTTCTAATCTGCATTAATTTTATGAATTACATTTTCAGCATAAATCTAAAGTCACAGATGGGTTATAAACAAATAAATGATTGAACAGTGCTTGAATGCTTATAGCTTTGACATGTTATCTAACTGGGCTTATCCATGACCTAGATGTGGAAACTTGGTGCGTTCTGTAGCCCTTCTTTCCTCCCTGGGGACAAAGAGTCTTATAAAGGTATATCTCTATTTATATCTATATCAGGAACATTAATCTGAGGATTACACCCTTAGGCTATCTAAATTACTTGTTGCTCAAAGAGATGATGCTGTCAGATACATGCACAATTACCCAATCTGCATATGCAAATTCAGGCTCTAAATAGTGATCTTGACTAATTGAACCCTTATGGGTTAGTCCAATAGGATTTAACACACATGAATAATTTCTATAGGTTTTTTGAACACCCTTAATTTTTTTTGCTCCACAGTTCAAGCTATCTATGGGAAGTTAATTGCCTTTAAATTTGAAGAAACTTCTCAACTATCTATTTAAGAAGAACGAACACAATGATTCTGTCATAACCCTTCTGATATGTATTTCTACAAGCAAGCTTTGCACTTAGCTTCTTATAATGGAAAGAATGCTGCGTTTTGAGAAATGAAAGCCCCAAACATGTAAACATTTATTGAAATGGGCAATTCACTTCAGATATGAAAAATTATTGCTGTTCACTTAGGTTATTAAAACGCACTCAGTTATTATCATTCTACTGGGGATAAATGTGCTTATTTGTAGTAACAATAAATAAATTTATGATTTGTTAGTTTAGACCTTGTTTTCTTTGTCTGTATGTGCATGTGTTTTTATCAGGATACTATGTAGTCCTTTTTAATGTATATGCAGGTTCCTTAATTGTTTGAGTTTTTCATGTCCTCACAACTGAAAGAAGACAAATAGAATCAAACAGTAAGACCAAAGAGTAAGAATGCAGAAGGTAAAACCTGGAAATGAATTGTTATGGTCACTTCTGAAATGGCTGTAGCCTATTTAATTATTATTATTATTATTGAATAGATTCCAAATACATGTCTTTAATGACATATCTTTCCTTCATCATTGTATGGACAGGATAATTGTAGCAAAGAAAGGGCATCCTTGTTATTAGACACTCTCATGGACTTCAGCTGCAGTTTCTGGCAGTCTGTCTTCTGAGATTTGAACTGAAATAAGCACCCTAAGAAGATGAAAAAGGATGAATGAGATCTTATTCTTGACAGGAACAACTTGAGATGACTCTTCAAATGGGAACTTTCCTTGAGATCAGATGATTTAATTCCTTTCACTGTGTCTCAATCTTTGAATTTTGGAGCTGTTTGAGTGTTGATCAAGTAAGTGACTCTTAATTATATAGGTTACATCTTCATGTAAAATTGAAAAAGTGATTGAAAGAGGAAGGGGGCACCCATATTTGACCTATGCTCACTGTGGCTTTACTCTAACAGGAGTTAGAGTGAAATAATAGAAGTGAACAAGTAGAGGTGAATACCCCCTAACCTGGGAATTATTCAGGATCTCTGACAGTCTTGTACTGTGGTTGTTACTCTGTACTAGACTATACTACAGCATATTCACACTTGTTATCATCTGAGCAAACTAGACAGAAGTTCATACAGTTATTTGACTCCAGTTATAAATTGACATTCTTTTTGACAAGCATCACTTAAAATGCTTTTGAAAATCTCAATCTACTTCATTAAATAATATCTAAATCCAGTGCCCACTGAAGTTAAGTTTAATAGATACTGGATTAGGTCCTTAAAGTGCAGTGCTGCAGCCTCTGCTTCGTTCATTAAGGGCATGATCCAATGCCCAGTGACATCAATAATAGCTTTTGTATTGACTTCACCAGTTTTTTGATCAGACTATAAATCCCTGACCCAAGCAAAGCTCTTAAGCCTGTGCTTAAGTTCGTTGCTGGATCCAGTCCTGATTTGTCACAGGTAATGTCTGTTATAGTTTTCTAGATTCTTTGTGCAGTTTGTCTTTTATTGCTGTGATTAAAATGGTGAATGGGGACAATATTTTCACAAACTCTGATGTGTGTACAGATGAAAGTTACATTGCAGACTGTTTTACTGCAGGAAAGAGCACAGGATGGATTGTGGCAGATCTATGGATTCTCTAAGCTCACAAAAATATATCACAAAATATTTCATTAAAGCTGAATGTTATTCTTTTTGTCTGTTTTCAGACCCCTAAATTATTAAAAGATTTGAGGACTATATTACACTAACTGAAAGGAAAAAAAATCACCACTAACCCACAAGTTGTTAGAGAAGTTAGCTCAGGAAGAAAAAACTTTAGACCTAGGTTACAATAGAGCTGCAAATACTGACAGATGACAAAGCATGGGCTCTAAGCAGTGTTAGGCTCTTCTAATGTTAAAGATTTTAACATAATTATCAATGCTTTCCTTTCAGCTATTATGCCATTTTAATTGCATGCAGCTTATTTCTATGGTTTGTAGAGCTATATTTGCAACAAAAAAATGGAAGAAGCAAGATGAAAATGGAAGAATTATGCTAAAGAATCTTCTGAATTCTGAATCAGTGCTTTCTACTTTATATGTGATTCATTTTTTTCTGGTTTTGCCTTTATACTGATGGTTATTATAGGTCAATGACCATCTAGGTGTTTTTTTCTGTTGAAGAAGTCACTTTGCAAAATTGTCAAGCTTGAAAACTTCTGAAACGTCACTTGTCAAAGTTACATTTTCCATTTCTTCATTTTGTTAATTCCTCTAAATAACCAAAAAAACTTTTCCATTGTCTTCTGTGTCCCTTGCGTTCATGTTGTTGTTTCTTTCCCACTCCCAACTCTGGATGGAAGACCAGCATTTAACCAGGAAACTGAGAAATTTCTCAGGCCCTGTAGGAACTGCCTCATCCAATGTGTTTATCTCTGTTTTTCCTCCATCCAGGATGTTAGTCCATTCCTTTATACTCCATGGGAATACGTTTCAAAGCAATTGTGTCTCTATGCATTTTAAACTTGAGCTGGTTGCCTCCTTGGTTTCACTGGTGCTGGGGTTTATAGAGCTACCTGTTTAAGTGGAATTGTTCCTTCCCTCTTGCCTTAAGACAACCACCTTAGCAACCTAGGAGTTTTATCATTATTAGTGTTATTACAAAGATGACCAAAAGAATTAATAATGATTAGATGCTTATTACCAGGCTCTGTGGGATGAAACAGTCATCTGCAGTGTATGTACAAAACACCTAGCTCATGAAGATCCTAACTTTGTGGGTCTTCCAGACGCTACAGGGTATATTGGAAGTGATATTATCTATCCACAATACATCCAAGAATTTGCCCTGCCCTTACTCCAAGCCATGCAGTTGCTGTTGAGCTCTGAGCCAAAAATAATAAGCTCTGATAGGAGGGAAACTGAATTATTTTGGGAATTATTGTGCTAACTCCACCACACAGCTTTTAAATTGGAGCTGGCTTGCATCTCACATCATGGTCAGAACTATTTCATATCTGCCTCAAATCAGACAGGCAGATCAATCCTAACACATACATAACTTATTAATAATGGTCTGTTTCAATGCTTTTATTACGACGACATTATATTTATCCTTCAGGAACTGATATCAGAATCTTGTCCCCTTTTTACATGTACATGTTTAAATATACTAACTGTCAGCAGGTGTGCAGACGAAAAATAAGAGGGTTAAAAAATATCTTGCAGATAAGAATTTCTTTTTAAATGTTAATTTTTTTGTCTTCCCCCATCCCAGTATGTCTGACTGTAAACTTCATATTTAAACTTTTTTTATTATTATTATCACCATCATAGCTAGAGCACATGTGGGCAGAACATCGGTTTAGTGTGACCTTTCTGAAATCATAAGCAATTCTTTCTTTTGTCATAGCGATAATAGAACGGATCAGATACTTCCTGAAGACATTATAATAGAGTTCAACTGTCTAAGCTGTACACTAATGAAAAATGTAAAATCCATCTCTTCTCTACAGTGGTCTCTAGTAGAACAGAGACACTGTCTTGCAGAGAGCTTTCCATATGGTACACTGGGATCTCTGATACTTCTTGTACTGGGTGGCAGATTTCAGCATGGGTAGGCCATTTTTTTTATTTCCCCTTCTGTGTGTTATTTCTATAAAGACATGAATTGACTAACTAATAAGCTTTTCTCTACCTTCATCCACTACTTCCCTTGCAATAGCAAACTACAGTGTGATACGTTTTCTGTTTCAAAGAGATGAGACAGTGGAGGAATGTTATAAATGCCTATCTTCGTTGACTTTTTGTACTGAATCTAATCCTTCAGCAGGTGTAAATCAGTGTACTTCCACTTACTTCACTACACATTTGCAGTCACATCAGCTGAGCATCTAATACATACTGTTTAATGTAATTATTGTTTTGGTTTTGTCTTTATGTGAAAAAAAGGGAAGTGTTTTAGATGTAATTTTTGGTACAAATAGTAAAGGGACAGACTGAAACTTCTGTAAAGAGGATTCTTGTGTCCGTTTTTAGAACAAAGAAAACATTGCTGGTAGAGTTGTCTGATTTTCCTTTAACTCCTTAAAAAACCCATACAACATCTTTGCTCAATTTTTTTTCTTTTTAACAGAGATGTCACCAGTGTCATTCCCTTTTCGTTCTTCTCCTTTTAACCTCTCAGTTTGGTGGAGGAGGAAAGGAAGATGGTGAAAGATAATGCAACATACTGCTTGAATTGACAATTTTATGAAGTCAAAATGATCAATGAGCTGTTGCATTTGGATTGAAAATAGTGAATTTTGCATTGTGACCTTTCCAAACAGACACATTTCAGAAATTTTTTCTTCCATAAGATGTTCATTAGTTTGACTTTTCTTTGTGCTTCAGAACAGAATGTATACTGAAATATCAGAGTTTTTTACTGGACAGGCACTCTATTTTCAGGACAGTTCTAATTTCGGTTCTTGGTCTCTGTGGTAAAACTGCCAATAAGACTGCTAATTAGTGTCCGTTTTGATGGTGACATTTCTTATCTATATCTCTATATATTAACTTTTAAAAAGGAAAGGACACTGTGTTCCTAGTACACTTGTATATGGCTCTCATTTCTGGAATATCAGTTAAGTAATTCTTTTGTACAGTACTTCTTAGGGTGTTCTGTAACTATGCAAGGTCCAGTTTTAGCCAGGAATTTGGAGACTGGATTTTCCACCTCTGCCACTAGTTTCCTATGTTATTTTTTTAGTTCAACTATGATAATATCACATCAGCTATGATAACAGTGAAATTTAAACTTTTGTTCCAACAACCTGAGGAAATAATTTAGGGTTTTATGTTTGTATTTAGTTTCAGAAAGCAGAATGTGAGACATGTAACTGCCACTGTGATTTCCATCTGGATTTTCTCTATTACTTCCTCTGAAAGCTCAAGTCTAGTCACGCAGCATTTCTTCAATTTTGACCAGATACAACAGGAAAGGAATATAGTTCTGGTTACTGACCTCTGCATGAGATAAAAGTGGTCGATCTGTTACACTGGTTTGCATGGCTAGCCAGAAAAGCAACTGTTGTTTTGCAAGTCCAAGGAGCTAAAATTGGAGTGGCTGAAAGACAAGGTTTTGGTTTGTGAAAAATGACAATAAATACATGATCTTAGTTCTGAGTGTCAGTGACTGAGATCTTTCGAACTTTACACTAAAAACCCCAAAGTCTCTTCAACGGCTTAGCAACACTACTTCATTTATGCCAGGCATAAGAAACACACATTCAAAAAAACCCTACCAGATCTGGAGTAGGCACTTTGGTTACATTTTAACATAGCAGATGAATGCCATGCTTTGACTACCAGAATTGTCCTTTGATTATCAGCACAAAGAATTGTCCTCTTTCTTTGTCTGAGACTTCCTGAATATTTATAGGGAGGAAAGTAGACTCAACCGAAAAGACTCAGAACTTGATTTGAGGATAACAAGTATTCTAGACGTTAAAATAGTGAATTATGACAATGAGGCATCAGTTCACATTCTAAATCAAACAATATAGACCTTAAAAATTATTTTGTCAACTCAGTGAACTGCTAGAGAAACTGGACACTGTAGTGAGTGAAGAGTGAGGAAAATTTGATAGAATATTGCTAATCTGTTTAACCACACATTGAAAACAGTGATTCTATCAGGTTGAGTGAGATATACCAACCAAAATCAAGTATGTGATCAAAACATGGGAAGGATTCAACCCAAGCGCACTTTGAAGTGGAGGATGGAGAAGATCAGTTTGTGTCCTTGCTCCCTTAATGGACATCACAAAGCCATTTACTTGTCTCACCCTCCACCCGCAGTGTCTTAGTGAAAAACAAACAGACAAACCCACTACCAACAGTAAAATTCTTAGAGAGGTCTTCATTAGCTTGATTTGCAAAAAGGGCTAATTATGTTCTGCAGTGATGCTGCTTCACGAAATGAAAGAAGGTCTGATTGTCCTTCTTTGCACCTGAAAGACATTTTGTAGAAATGGAGCATGAGAGGAAAATTGAGAGCTCCTTTAATCATCTCCAGCTAAAGAGAACAGAGCACTGTCTTACTAGCCAACTTTCAAAAGATAAATTTTGATTTTCTTGTTGCTGCTCATAAATTGTAGTAAATTCTAAGAGTAGTTGAAAAGCCTGTACCTCCCACTCTGAGAAAATACCATTTTCTGATCTTTTATATTTTTTACTAGATAATCATCTAATTCATAGGGTCATTGATAACAGGGCTTAAAAGGATCCTCAGAGGGAATCTAGTCCTCCCCTCTGCCCCAAAATGAGATCAGCAATTGCAATGTTGCTCTTGTCAGAGGTCTGTTTAGTTTTGCACTTACTGACTTGAATGGAGCTTTTTCCAGCATCTGAGTAAAATCTCACACAGTGCAGTATGTTTCTTATGCCAAACATGGAAAGTAGGTTTTACCTTAGCTTTCTATCAACCTTTTCTTTACAAGTCCAAAGTGTATTTCTCCATTTTTTTTCTATTATAAACGACACTAATTTTTTCCCTTGATTCAGGTTTTGTAGGCATCTGACAGTTCACCTTACTCTCCTCTGGGATTTTGCAAACTGATTCACATATTCCTTCAAATGTGAGACCTCAAAACCGGCTGTAGATCTTTGGTTGAAAAATGGCCAATAGTAAGAAAACCAGAAAGATTATGTGTGTATCTTGCATATGATACTTTTGCATATACGTGCCAGTATTTTGGTGGAGGTTTTCTTTGCTTGTTTATTATTTAAGCCTGAAACTGTTTAGTCACGTTAGGAATGTGACTCACAAAAAGCATCAGATCTACTTTATTCAGAAGTTTTGCCTGATCACTGATTCCTCATCTTGTATTTGTTCAGTTAGTTATTTTTAAATGCATATGTCCTTTTTAAACTGCATCATATTTTTCCAGACCATTTCTCCAATTTGTCAAGATCATTTTACATTCTAATCCTGTACTCTAAAGTGCTTGCAGATCCTCCCTGCTTGGTATCCTCTGCGTATTTAATAACCATAATCTCTCTTCCATTATTCAACTCTTTAATGTTTCTTAGAGGACTAAGTAATGAAATTACTCTAAAGTATGCCTCAAGACTAAAATATCTCCAGAACATGCCCATATTTTTTAAAACATAGACTGGACAACAAATTTCCATTGACCCTGCAGCAGTTTAGAGAAATATCACACACTAATCAGACTGCCAAAACTGCTGTTTGTCTGAAACAAAGAAAGAAGTGTGATTACTAATATTAACTACTGACGCAATTATTATATGTGCTGAAGGAAAAATGCTTAAGTTTGGAGAATTTGAATGGCTGAATAATACCGGACCATATCTTTTGTCAATGGCAAAATCACATGGTAGGTTAATAATACTGTGGCAAGGAATGAAAGGCAGAGGGCCAACATGCTCCGGAAAGTGCCCAGAAAGTAACTTTTTTTTTTTTTTTTTTTTTTTTGGGAGTATAGTCTTAATTTTTAATCTAGTAAGGACCAAAATTAAATTTCAGAAATGCAACTAACAGGACTGACTATTATGTTTATAGTGGAATTCTTCCACATTTGTCAAGCTCCTTTTGTGTACTTGCAGTAATGACCTTCAGTTACCTTTACAGCTCAGATACCTTTCAGTTGTCTTTAGATATTGAGCAGCTAACTAACCCTAACCCTACAGTACAGTAGTTTTGGCATTGGTGTTTTCTGGTTGATATTTTTTTAACCTTGAAACTCTCTCAGTGTATTTTTTGCTACAGACAGGAGAAGTTCACAGAGTATGAGGCTATATTAATTCTATTTATTTCTTCAGGGTTTTTTTCCCCAGATAGTATTTTTTTCCCTCTTAAAATGTAGCAAAAGAAAACCGTAGCAAGCGATCTTTCACACTTAAAAAATAAATAAACCAATCTATACTTCTTTGTGTAGGAGAGAAAAATAAACTCTATGTCCGTGAGCAGTGTGAAATTCTCTTGCCCCTAGAAGAGGATGTTTCTTGGGTTTTTTAGGGTCTTTTTTATTTCATAGGCAAAACTCCATTTTTTCTCTTTTTTTTCTGAATGCAGTTCTTATGATTTCAAGAAGAAAAAACAATGAATAGCTTTAGACTTTTTATAGTGGAGCTGGGAAAAAAAAAATCTGAAAGGATAAGCTACTGTCATAGGGCAACTGATGTACCTGTTTTAACTTCTCAAATTGTAAATGCCAGAGAAAAAAACATAATAAAAACTCTATCAGTCATTGCTGAAAGTTTGTATATTAGATTTCACCGGCTTTACCTCAGACTGATAGGCACTATGCAACAGGTTGAAGGCAGCTTGGCAGCAAAGGTTGTGAGCTCTTCGTGGATAACAAGTTGAACGTGAGTCAGCAATGAGTCTGTGCAGTGCAGGGCTGAGACACATCCTGGGCTACAAGAGCAACAACATAGCCAGTAGCTCCTGGAAAATGTTTATTTCCCTCTGTTTGATCCACCTGAGACTGTATTAAGAGCCTTACTATGTCCAACTTTGGGTTCTCGAGACAAGACAGACACTGAAAGACTGGAGTAAGTCCAAAGGAGACCACCAAGGTAGACAAGGGGCTGGAGCACACCATGGACAATGAGAGAATAAGAGAGATGGGTTTATTCAACATTCAGTAGAGAATGGCTCTGAGGAGATCTCACAGGAGGGAAAGACAGACATCAGAGCAAGCCTGTTCTAGACAGTGCACAACACAAGGAAAAAAAGTAACATAAGTTACAATACAGGAAACTCCAATTAGATGCAAGTGGGATTTTTTTATAATTTTTTTTGCCCATCACTTGAGGTTGTTCAAAGACTGGAGCAGGAGTGCTCAGAGAAGGAGTGAGAATTCTATCGTTGAGACACTTGAGAAATTAGCAGGATCAGGCCTGAAAAACTTGGTCTGACTGGTTCAGATTCGAGCGGGAGTTTGGACTAGAGGAGCTCCTAACAAAAATACATGATTCTGTCATTTTACACAATCTTTTAGTTTTGAGGATGTTGCCTGTATTACAATGAAGAAAGTCAATACAAAGTTGCAAGAGCCAACACATTCTAAGAAATCCCAAACCAACTGAAAAATTGTTCTTACAGAGCTGAGCATGAATGATGGAAAAAATTGCTTGAAGCAATGCCATGGGAAGAGAAAGTAGTTCCTATAGAGTGGGAAAGAACGCTTTAATTCATTAACCTTTTTGAGAAGATACTGCTCCTCCTGCACAATGTCTGACAATTTCTGGGCTATGGGCTGGCTATGGTGGATGAGTAAGAAAATTCTTACATATCAAATGCTAAAGCTCTATCTGGGGTGGAGGGAAATAAAAATCTTCCTCTCCACTTTTCTTTATTCTTTTTTTCTTTTTTTTTTTTTTAAGTTGTGGTAGTGCTAGGGCAAGATCCCTGAAGTGTCTCATTGCTAGGAAAAAAAAAGTTCCTCATGAGTTGGGGCTTCCTAGTGCTTCTCTTAGTAAGCAGTTCAGGCTGAAAATCTTGGCCTCTGAGTGAGGTTTTCAAGAGCATTTAGTTGAACTTGATGTCAGGGCATATATTCCATGGCAATTCTTGCCTATGACAGTTATAATCCACCTATAGTGTCAATAAGAACTAAACCTCGAACTCCCTTCCTAATTCTAAAAAAAAAAAAAACGAAAAAAAGGGAGCTTAGAATCCCAAATCAATAAATGTTACTTAAAGAGAGCCAAAGTCCTGCAGACTGTAATGATCAAAAATATTTAGGCACCATGCAGAGATGCCCCTTTGGACTTGGCCTGAGGCACTTCAGCAAATGTTATCCAATTCCCAGACACATTTTATACTAGAGCCCCACCTATAAACAGTTTAAAAGAACTAAAACATGACTGCTAGAAGCTACAGACATAAGAAATTTGTGTTATGGATGGCTGGAGGGACATGAGTGAAATGTGTTATAGATTGTTATAAGCCAACTATTGACCTTTTAGCCTCCAAAACCCACTCTAACCATTTATCAAAACCTCTATTAATCATTTATTAACCATTTAGAAGCTATAAAAGAAACCATAATATAAAGTGTGGCTTCTGTGTTTCTACATCTTCTGCCGGGGGGGACACAGTGGCCACAAAAAAGACAGATTGAATATGGCAAGGGTTCCTGTTTCCTGAAAAATAAAGATGTATTCTTAGCCTTTAGCTGGCATGTAGGAGCAAAAATAAATATGTCTTCCTCTTGCTGCTTTTTAGTCAGAAGTCTATTCTCTTCCCAGTTGCAATTTGAAACTGTATGTGGGACAGTTTTCTGTATCTGAGAATGGGAGAAGAAGACCTAAAACGATATCACATTAAAATTAAAACCGGAAAAATTAATGCAATCTTCACACAAGCTGCTCAGAGAGCAGGACTTCTGCAGTGAATTCCATATCCAGCCAGAAACTGAAGCCACAAAAATTGTGATATTGTATGGTTTTGTTCTTGCTCCTCAGAAAAGTCATCTGTTTTCATGGCTGCAATAAGGATGCCAGGTGCCAGCAATCTGAGGAGGGTTGTCAGAGGCAGGTGACACTGTGGTGTAGCCAAGAGTGATCAGCTGAGATCTCATTGAACTGAAACCCCAACTAAGGTGCAGTGTGTGTTCTCACAATATGTGAATATATCGTAAATGTTAATATATTTAAGCTGAGAACATTCCTGCCAGGTAAGGAAGTGCTCGCATCCCTATATTTCAGATTTGGAAGCTAGTATTAAAAATAATGATAAGAAAAATTAAAGCCACATGCAAGACATCTGTGACAGATCTGTGTAACAGCTATGAAATCTAACAATTTTGCCCAGTGTCATGCTATGAATGGGTAGGCATTACAAAGTCAATATCTTAGATGAGTATGAGCATATTTGCTTAACTAGATATGGTTAAGTCTAATTCTGCATCACTTATCTTTCTTTTGAACTTAGATATAATGAACGTAAGAAGTCTGATATAACGGTTTTACCAGTCTCCAGGTTAGCCATCAGATCATCCTTCCTTCTTGTTATAGAATGATAGAATCATTATGGTTAGAAGAGACGATAGTGAGAAAATTGTGCTATCAAACCAGTATTGGGATATTTTGATCTCTTAGAGTCTCTCTCAGTTACAGTTGCTTACATCTGGAGTACATCTTCTACAGTCAGATGAAGCTGGTGCCACTGTGTGGTTGTTGACTAAGAACATGATGCAGAACGTGGTAGAGAAAAAAAGAGACTTAAAAAAAAACTCTACTCAAGTTCAAGCATTATGATAAGAAGATGCCATAAATACCCCAAAGATGTTCTGATTTTGTTCCTGTGGAATAATATTTTAGATTAACTATGCTACTTTTTAAAGTCTTAGGAGCTAGCATACAGTAAAAATGTGAACAATAAAAAATGGAAGATAAACCAAGATCCTACTATAAAATAATCCCATGTTAGAGCTCAAAATTTGTAGTATTTCAACTCCATTTGACTTGAGCTAACTACAAATTCCACATTTTTCTTGAGTTGGTCATTTGAGGTCCATTGCATTTCTAATGACCCCAAGGGATAGAATTAATGTCACTTAGGAGTTACCTCTTGTCACATGAGATGCAAGAATTGATCAGTGTCCGTTTGAAATACATATTAAAAGTGGATCAGTTTAAACCACTTCCAAGGATCTAAATCTTCACAAGAAAAAATGAAGTAAATTAATTTCTTCTGATATGCAACTGCAGTGGACTAGCTTCACACGCATGCAATTATTGTGCCTCTTTGAAAGGCTGTAACTTTTTTATAATATTTGATTTCATGACTTCTATCATATTGTCAGATATGATTTCATGACTTCTGTCAAAGTCAGATACTCAGACTTTGCTTTCTCTAACAAAGAGACATCAATCTCAAGAATGGATTGAGAGTAGCCCTGAGGAGGACTTAGGGGTGCTGGTTGACAAGAAGCTCAACATGACCCAGCAATGAGTACTTGAAGCCCAGAAAGCCAACCGTACCCTGGGCTGCATCAAAAGCAGCGTGACCAGCAGGCCAAAGGTGGGGATTCTGTCCCTCTGCTCTGTTCTGGTGAGACCCCCTCTGCAGTGCTGCCTTCAGCTGTGGGGTCCTCAGCACAAGGACATGGGCCTGTTGGAGTGAGTCCAGAGGAGGCCATGAAGATGATCAGGGGGCTGGAGCACCTCTCCTATGAAGACAGGCTGAGAGAGTTGGGGTTGTTCAGCCTGGAGAAGAGAAGACTCTGGGAAGACCTTAGAGCAGCCTTCCAGTACCTAAAAGGGGCCTACAAGACAGCTGGGGAGGGATTTTTTACAAGGGTCTGTAGTGATAGGACAAGGGGCAATGGCTTTAAACTGGAAAAGAGAAGATTGAGACTAGATATTAGGAAGGAATTCTTCATGGTGAGGGTGGTGAGGTACTGGAACAGGACGTCCAGAGAAGTTGTGGATGCCCCGTCCCTGGAAGTGTTCAAGGCCAGGTTGGATGGGGCTTTGAGCAACCTGGTCTAGTGGAAGGGGTCCCAGCCCCTTGCAGCAACCTGGTCTAGTGGAAGGTGTCCAAGCCCATTGCAGGGGGTTTGGAAAGACATGATCTTTAAGGTCCCTTCCAACCAAACCATTCCATGACTCTATGATTTATTTTAAATTATTATATCTGAAGCCCCGATAGCCCTGCAATGGATTTAAGTATTCCCTGTTATGTCAAACTAAAAATATGTTAATTTAAAAAAAAAAAAAAAAACACAAAAGAAAACCAAACAAAACCCCATAACCTGACCCTAGCATCTGCTAAAATTTTTTTGTGTTATTTGTATTATGGTACTCCTGATTAAGGCGCAAATTCATATATCCCTGTTAGAAAGGACAAAGAAGGTGATACTTTAAAATGACATATCAGTGAAGGTCATTGGAGCAACATCTCTAAATTTGAAATCCAGAGAATTTGTGTCTCTGCATGACTCTTTATGAGCTGAATACTTGGGAGTTCTCCATTTCAAATTTAGCCACTCCTTCACTGACATGTGTTTGTAAGACTGGAAGGTTCTTCCTGGACCATCAAAATCAAGCTGCCTCCTCCTGTAGGCAACCGTGGTGTATAATCTCATTTATAAATTTATCAAGCTCCATTTTTAAACTAGTTACATTGTTTGATCTCGCTACTCCCATTGAAGGACTGTTCCAGAACTCCACTCCTCTGATGGTAAAACCTCCTTCTAATTTCAAGGCTAAATTTATTCACGGGCTGTTTATACCCACTTGTTCTTGTGCCAATATTAGCCTTTAGTTTAAAAAGCAAAAAAAATCCCTGATGTATATTGAACAGTTAAAATATCTGTTAAGCTGGAAATACATTAGACACTGGGTGAAAATCCACCCATTCAAAGATTAATAAACGTCAAAGGCAAAGAATTGCAATTCATAGTTGTATCTTTAGCCCATAAGCTCTTTTAATGAGGGGACCAATGAAGCTTGTTTATTTTATCCTTCTCTTCTGGACCAAACCAGTGCACTGTATAGTGCTATGTCCTTGTAGAATCATATTAATAGTAAATACCAACGCTACAGCAGTTTTTGTTACAAGAATCAAGAGATCCTGCTGGTAATACCTTTCTTTAGCCCTATGAATCCAGATTTAAAATTTGGATCTTACAGCTGTGCTTTAATAAAAATATAATCATGAATGCTTCCCTGATGTGCAGATACCTATTGTCTTCAGTCGGAATTGGCTGAGGTCCTTATTCAGTTTTAATCAGCGTGATTTTCTTCTCTACACAGACTTTTGGAACTGAAACTCATTAACTGATATGGGAAATAAGTTCCCTTTTTCCTCTTTTTCTCTTTTTTTTTTTCTTTTTTTTTCCTTTCTTTTCCTTTTTGGTAATAGGAGCTATTGCATTGTGTTCCCTTAATTACACCATGTCATGTCACGTTGCAATGTAAAATGACACCGTAACACTTTGTGACATGTGATAACTATGATGAATTACATTCAGAACAAAGACCTGCTTTGAAAGGATATATCTGATCTGGGGAAAAGTAGGTATTTCAAGCACTCCATGGATACTTTGGATTAACGGATAATTCCCCGTCACATATCACAAATGTTTAATAATAAGATTATGAACATGCTGGCAGAGGATTTTTCCTGACTTTTATCCCAACATATCAGTTTTTTATTTACTGTAGCAAATTAATAACTTCTATGCTTACAGTGTGTTTATATATATATAAAGGTAACTACTTTCAAACAGATAAGCTTCCTATTTGTTTTCTTGGAATAATCATATTAAGTGATTAAACTAATGTCAGAGAGGAGAGAAGTGTTCACCCTAGCAGCAGTGTTCCCTTAATATTAAAAAAAAAAATAA
>NW_009628136.1:0-221 GCF_000690535.1 Cariama cristata
CGCGTTAGCCAGGCGCGGAGGCGGGAGGGAACTGCCGGGGGCGTGGGCCGTGCCCCGCGCCGCTCACCTGCGGGCTTTCCCCCTAGGTCGGCGGCAGGATAGCGGACAGGGTGTTGGACATCACCAGGTAAGCCTCGCCGTGAGGGGACGCGGGGCACCGCGCCACAGCCCGCACACTCTCCGGCGGCTGCGGGGGCGGGGGGGGGGCGCCCACACCGCCC
>NW_009628136.1:241-10182 GCF_000690535.1 Cariama cristata
TGTGAGCGCCTTTCTCTCCCTTTTGTGGCAGCGGTAGGATGCTCGATGTGTTTAATTTGAAAAGACGCTTGGAAATTAGCAGACAAAACTTAATATAGCCTAAAATTTAAAGTAGTTTTAAGTCTTGATTATGTTTTATGTTGCTAACTTTATCCTTTAGAACATTTCCTCTTGCTTTGGATGTTGGCTCTGGAAGAGGTTACATAGCTCAGCATTTAACAAAGGTACTGGCTCTTCATACTTAGAAGTGTTTAAAGCAAGTATGTATTTATTCCTCTGTTTTCAAATAAGGCTCTACTATAACTTAGAACAATCCTCTGAATCTTGATGAGGTAAATCTTTGTCCCTCAACCCCCCAATATCTGTAGCTGTAGACCAAAGATGTGTGGTGTGCAGGCTGTTTTCTATATTGTCACTGAAGACTAGATAAATGGTAGTGCATGGGAAGCCATCTGTTGTATGACAGTTAACCTTTAGTCTTGAGTAGGGATATGCATGTTTTTCAATCAATCTGTTGGACACAGCGGTTAAAGAGAAGTATCATTATGGAGACTTAAGTGGTGAACGGTTTACCCATCATGAAATGCACTATAAGTGAAGGTACTTCATTGGCTGTTAATCCATGGCTTATATTTGACTGAACTTATACCTAAAAACACAGAAGGTGTTTTCTGTTAATACTTCTACCTCAGCTATTCTCCCTGGGAGCAATTATGAAGTACTATGTTGGAGGGGGGGGAAATGTTTTCTGCTTTATAAAAAGTGTTTATCAAGTGTTGAAGAGATTCCTTCTAACTTATCATAAATATGTGTAAGTGTTCCAAAAAATGACTAATGTCAACCTATAAAACAACTTAAATATTTGATAGACTTCTAAAATTTTGTTTCAGGAAACAGTTGAAAAACTTATTCAAGTTGATATTGCAGAGAATGCTTTAGTAAGTAGCTTTCTAAATGCTAATGTGGTTCAATTCCGTAATACAGGAAAGTAAAAGACTGAGTTTCTGATGTTGTTTTTCTTCTAACCCAACCTTAGAAAAATGCTGTAGAATCTGAAATCCCTACGGTCAACGTTGTAGCTGATGAGGAATTCCTTCCTTTCAGAGAGGATACGTTTGATCTTGTTGTTAGCAGCTTAAGGTATGTACTAAGCATTTATTTACATTTTATTGTTTGGTTAAAGATATTAAATAATGTTCTTTTCAGAGTAAGTTTAAGAAGAAAAAAAAAGGAAGATTAATAGTCCATTAAACAATGAGAAGAAAGGTACTTGTGTAGTTAGTATGAGCGTACATGAGTAAAAACTGCCATCCTGGTGGTTTTTACTGCTTTGTTTGCCTTCAAAATACATGTAGCTTCTCTCTTTCCTGCATTTTGACAAACTAGTTTCCAGGGCTTGCATCTTCTCAACTTTGAAATTAATTTTTTTTTTTTTTAGTATCACTCTTAGGCAGGCGTTTCAGAACTTTTGCAGCTTGAGAAGCTAGTTTGTTGCTTTGACTTCTGAAACATACTTAGATAATGTAACAATTATTTGCATTCCCTAATTTTATTTAATACGCAATTATAAAATGTACCCTTCTGTTATTTCAGTTTACATTGGGTGAATGACCTTCCTAGAGCTTTTAGAGAGGTAAGAAACTGGTTTTTAATACTAAAAATCAATACTTGCCATTACTTGCATTCAGAGTGCTCTATATTTCCAGGTCTGCTTTAAATAAAAGGTACAGAAATAGCTCATGTTGCACACGAGTATTTTTTTCAGTATTTTTGGCAGTTTGAGGAGCATCAGTTGATAGGTCTACTAATTTACTGTTGCAAATCAATGTGGAATAAATAACTGTGAAACCGCATGTTTGTGTAATATTTTATAGTTTCAATAGCTGAGATCATGGTAACTAATGTAAACTGAGGCAATGCTATTGATTTTTATTGTGTGTTAACTCTTACTCCTTGTAGTACAAGAGTTTTCTAAATCTAGCTTCTTCAGAACTGGTTTATGGAACTTGTATTATTTTTATGTCTCAGCTATTTATTTTGATATACAGCTTTAATCAGATAAAGGTTTTTTGATTTCGAAATGAAACACCTGTTGAGGAGAGAAAACTGAAACTGTTACTGAAAAAATCTGATTTTGGATTATTTCAGCTCCTTCCTGCAGGTGAAAACTTTTTTTCAAATCAGCTAACTTGAGAGCAAGAGCAAGGAATATTTTGACTACTTTGCTATTTTTTCATTTATTTCAAATAGGTCAGTTACGGTGCTATTCTGTCACCTGTTGGTATGAATAGGAGTACCCTGCTCTTATGGAAATAATAAAAATGGAAATCTGTATGCTTTCAGTACTTAACAAAAAAAAAATCTTGGCAAGAAATATACCATTTTCTCTGGAATTTAAATGTTCTATGGAGTGTCAAATATTTTTTTACCCCCACAGTAAAAACTGACACATTATAATATCCCACGAAGGGGAGGGAAGTGGGGTTCTTGGCCAGCTTTCATTGGAAATGCTCATTTCCTACTTTGGGACTACTGGCTTTAACTAATGGAAACTGTCTTCAGCTGCTTAAATTTCAGTTAAAGGCTTCTTTATTAGCATAGAAAAGGTAGCATGATTAATAATTAAAAGCCAATTTAAAAGACTTTTGTTTCAAATCAGTAAAATAAACTGTTTGAAGCTTTTGCTGTCTTGTTAGCCTGATGACGTAATATGGCTCTTCTGGATATCTAAACCAGGGATCATTGCCAATTCTTAAGAAAGAAAGAAAGCATGAATTTATTTGCCTTCTGAGTAGGAAGGGAGCTAGGACTTAGTAGATGAGAAAGCAGCTTGTCAACCATGGCGTTTGAGTCATGATACTATTCTTCTGGCTAGTTAAAAATAAGTAGAGGTAGACATAATAAGAATTGCATTACTCTGTTGTGCATTCAGAAGTGCAGAGATCACTACTGGAACCTAAGGCCTCCATTTCTCTTAAATCAAGCCGTTAAAAAGTATTTTTGCTGCCCTCATCTGAGAAAGTAAAAGTGAGCAGAAGCTATCTTAATCTACCTTATTTTCAGAAGGAAATTAACTGAGGATGTTGGTTTAGGAGTATCTCAGTGAAAATAGTTTTAGCCTAGATTTCCACAATGCATTTTGTGTTTCTTGACTGTTATTGTAATTTCTGGGGATTCACTCTTTCTTAAGAACAAATGGTCCCTTTTCAGATGGATTATGTATCTTGCAGTATTACCAAAAGCTTTGGTGCAGCTTGCCTTGTGGAATGCAGTCAATATTAAAAATCTGTTGCAACTGTTAAAACAATTGCTTTTAAGTTCATTTAAAAAAACCCTAAAAGTCCTAAGAACTTCTTAGTTACATAGACTTAATAACAAAAAGCGTATTTTTTTTCTTTCTGCGTTGTAGATTCACCAAGTTCTGAAGCCAGATGGAGTATTCATTGGTGCAATGTTTGGGGGAGATACTCTGTATGAGCTTCGCTGCTCTTTGCAGCTGGCAGAATTGGAGAGAGAAGGGGGATTTTCTCCTCATGTATCACCGTTCACTGCTGTCTCTGATTTGGGACATCTGCTGTCGAGAGCTGGCTTTAACACTCTCACCGTGGTAATAATAAATAAGAGAACTATCAGATAGAACAGTCCAGCACATCAGAGCTGCTGGTCTATAAAGAATACTATTTATGAATGTATTGGTAATGCAGTGCTTCCTTCTGCATGTCGTGCACCTTGTTGAGTAAGTTTCTGAAATAGCCTGGACTACCTCTGTTCTCAGCTTTCTTGTGATTAATGAAACCAACCGAAGCATATCTTTGGTTAGTGGCCCAGTAGAATTTGGATGGTCATCTTGGTGAAATGTCAGAGAATGTTAGACCTGCTTGAAAAAACTAGAGACGCTCTTGCTGTTTCTTCTGAAAACAAGAAGAAAATAATGGGCTTTCAATTAAAATTTGATTGCCTTTGGGCTACGAAACTAAACTTCTTAGAAATGTTAAGGCAGTATATTCTTCTGAACAAAAGTGGCAGATAAATAGTCCATTAGTGGCTCTGAAGGCTAGCATAATGTCACTGGTTTAGCTTGATAAGCTTTAAAACTATGCTTCTCAATTCTCTTAGGATACTGATGAAATTCAGGTCAACTACCCAGGGTTGTTTGAGGTTATGGAAGACTTGCAAGGCAAGTATATACTTTGTGGAAACATGAATGTTTTGTATATGAGTGATGCAGACACAGAGGAGTTTCACTGTGTGTTTCTTAATGCTGAATCATCAAAGAGTTTGGGTCGGAAGGGACCTTTAAAGGTCATCTAGTCCAGTGGTTGAGGTTGGAAGGGATAGTCACAGTTATCTGTGATCTCCAGAGGTTCCTTCCAACCTCAACCATTCTGTGATTCTGTTAGAGAAAAAAAAAAAAGAGTGTGTGAGTGGTGTGTCTGAATAAACACTGTGTACTTGTGCTTAAAATAAATCATACTAGAAAATTTAAATGTTTGAAGACTCAGAATGAAGTAGTAATAATTTGAAATCATTCCTCGCAATACAAGCTGTAAATTGCAAAGCATTGGCATTAATAGGCTTCGATTAGTATAGGTAGGAAACTCACCTAATTATTTGCGGTACGTTGTGCTTTCTCACAGTGAGATTCAGAGGATTCTGTACTTATTCTGGTTTAATAACAGTCTGTCATTAGTGCATGACACTTAACTCATGGCATATGCTGTATCTTCTTTTCTTAAAGCTAAAACATATTTTTAGGTATGGGGGAGAGTAATTGCTCTTGGAATAGAAAACCTCTGCTACACAGGGATACAATGTTGGCAGCTGCTGCAATATACCAGGGTAAGTATTTGAGAGGTAATGAGTCTGACCTCTGTTTTTTTTAAAAAAAAAAACAAACCACAACACACCAAACCCCCAAAAAACCAAAATCTGCCGTTATCGTACAGATATTTTTAACCTTAATTATAATGATAGTATTTGAACTATGTTGATGCACTGGTATGAGGTATTTTTATTGTCCTAAATCTTTCACCAAGAGTCATTATGATGAATATGTCATACTTAGTTCTATGTTCTGAGAACTAAATATTTCTTAGAACTGACTTTCTGTGTACCTGGTTTTTTCCTTTCCCTTCCTACCCTAACAGAAATGTACGGAAATAGCGATGGCTCAGTACCTGCCACATTTCAGATCTACTACATGATTGGTTGGAAATTCCATGAATCACAGGTAATGTGAAGCTGAACTATTTTCTCTTTGAATGTACTTTTTAAATTAATGATGCTTTAAAAGCTTTTTACAAATTAATTTAAGTTAAAATGAGCCCTATATATTTTTTTCTTCTGTTTTTTTCTTAGGCAAGACCAGCCCAGAGAGGTTCTGCCACAGTTTCATTTGGAGATCTGGCAAAAATAGATGGACTTCTTTCAAGAGGGAAAAAGTAGTTCTTCATCAGGATTCGTAGTTGTCTTGAAGCTTCTATAAAACTTCTCATTGCAGATAGTCTTCACTTGTGCTTATTTTGTGACAGCATTCTGAAATGATTATAATCTGCACGCAACAGGGTTTGTTTTTTTTTTTACTGCCTATGCTACAACATCTGTGTAAAATAGCGTTCATGTTTTATTTCTAGAGAAATATTTGAGCAGTATTCTAAATGAATACATGCTCTCCCAACTTTTGGTTAAATTACTGTTCTGAAATGTAATGCCTCTTCCAGCCTTTCAGTAGCACAGACTGCTCCAGGTATGATTTGCAAGTCTTGAGTGTATATCACCCTACATTGCTTTTCAATTATTCCTAAAGGATGGTAGATCGTAATAAAGAATAGTACTTGGTGGCAAGTGTATTTATAAGGCATACTGTAAGAGGGAAATATCAGCAAATACAGAGATCTAACTTAGTATGGTTTTTGTGAGGTGGAAATTATGGGTAAAAAGTTACTGTCAGTTATTGTTGGAAATTTGAATGTTTGCCGTGTATAAGGAAGTGGTTAAGTAAATTCTGTAATATAAAAATATCTCAAGTTGCTACCTTTCACCTACAGCTGTCAAATTCAATGACTTTTCCTTCTACTCCAAAGCTAGAAATGTGTCTGAATATGAGTAGTAGAGCTCAGCCATAAGGGAAGTTGGATGCTTCATTGTAGCTTTAACAGATGTAAGTATCATGATTTGACTTGATTTACTGAAAGGAGCAGCAACCAGAAGAGTCACCGAGTACTTGGATGGATGTGTACATTTCAAATTAACTAATTAGCTTAGAATTGGCATTCTCTGGAGTTGGTCCTCTTTTGGAGTTCCAAGGCATTTTTTAACCTGTTCTTTTATAGCATTTGAAAAATTAAAGGTGGTACTTTATCTAACTATTAGTTAAAAAATATATTTGCATGTTACTTTCTGCGTTTCTACTATCAGAGGCTGAAAGAATGAAGTAGACTTTTTTCTCCTTAGCTGTGACATGGAGCTATGACTTCTGTGTATAACTGCATTACCAGAAATTGATGTTGATTATGAATATGGCCAATTAACCTGAAGTGTTTAGAAAAAATAATCTACCCGGAGATTCCACTTGTTTGTAGTACTGATAGAGAATGGTAGAAAGGAAAAGCATGATGAATATATAGTCAAGTATACCGTTCCATCAGTCTTACCATTGTATCTAGATGTTTTATGAATACTGATGAAGTGAAAGCTTCTCTAGGTTTGTTCTAAGAAAGTTATCCAGCAGGTGGAGTTTGACAGAATGGAGTAGCACAGACGAAATAGGCAAGGTAGGCAGAAGCCTTCATATTCTGTCAAGGATTATTGAATTATGATTCAAAGACTAATACAGATATTAAAGTTACCTCCTACTGCTTAACCAATGTCCAATTTTCAAAAAGAACAGAAATGCTGTATAAAAAGAAACTATGAAGTATTCAGCTGGCTAGAAGATCAATTTAAGGGCCTGATTTGAGGGTTTGACTTTGAATAAGAAATAGATAGAGAAGGTACAAAACATCATGATAAGGAGGGTAGGAATATTCTGTCCTGCTTTTACTTACAAGCCTAATCCATAATTATTCAAGGGGAAGGAGTTCCTTTTTCATTTTCTTTAGAAAAGAACAGTAACCCTCCTGGAAAAAGGAGGAGAGGCTGTAAGTGGTCTGATAACCTTTATACCCCTTTATCTTAAGACTAAATCTAAAACAAGAGCGTTTCTCTGTAAGCCTCCTTTTTTTCTTTCCCTGTAGTACATCAATGTACTTAATGCAAGATACTGTATCTCTCTACAGATCTTCTTTGACTTAAGTAACATTCACTTATTTCAAGGGGAAACTTTCCAGTTTCCCAGATGTAGGCTTCTATAAAGGTCTGTGTCAAATGACTAACTTTATGCATTTTTGCTTTAGTAGGTTAATTTCCAGTCACTTGAGCTGGTGGTTGTGACTCAGATGTGTTAAGGGAATGAGGAGGTGGAATGTGCTGGGTAAATGTTAATTGGAGAAGTGCTCCTACTGTGCTTGTTTGAAGCACTCAGTTCAGTGAGAGAAAAGGAAGGATTTCCAGTTCTTTAATTCCATATTTCACGGATGGAATATGTGAATAGTAAAGTAGACAAGAATGTGGTTTCGTAATGGGGAAATGTACCTTCTGAACAGGGAGAAACAGAAGAGTAGTTTTCTTCCTAGCAGTTGGGGGAAAAAAAAAACAACACGTTTAGATGTTTCGTTAACTTGGAAAAGGGCTGGGGAGTAGTACAAGTGAGGAGTAATAAATACGACATTGGAGCAGTGTTGCTTGGAATTAGGGGGCATGCAACTGACAGGTAAGGTCTTCATTTCCCTGGCTGACTACATTTGAATAGCTACCTCTTATGTGTGTTTCTAACTGCAGGATTTTTTTTCTGTAGTATTTCTTCTTGGAATTCTAGGTTACTCTGGTTTCCACCAGTCGCTTTCTTTGTATGGCACTTGTATGAATAGCTTTGCAAACAGTTAGTTTACTATGAACAGATGTTTTTGTAGCATAAGGCTCAGTTATATTTTAATTCTCTTTTTCTGATTGAAGTCTTTATGGCTTTCTAAAGTTATAATGAGGAAGAATGTGGTTGCCACTCGCGAAATTATTTTAAACTAAGTGCACATTAAAAATCAGGTTTTGCAGCATAACTTCTAAAAAGTAGTTGCTAAGGTGACATAATGTCTCTTGTAAGCTTAGTTAGTTTTAAAAATCGTTATGCATAATACAGAATGTTTTTCTCCTGATTGCAGAAGAATGGAAAAAAGAATTCTGGGAGACTAATCAGAAGTTAGGAGCCCATCAGTTAAAAAAAGTTTAGAAGAAGCATGTTTACCCTTAACAGACATTAGTATTTTTGAGCCTCAGAAACGTTCTGAGGGTCTGAGTCACAGAGCAGAGAGCATGCTTGTTCAGTGTCTTTGATTACAAGACCTGTCAATGTATAGTTTTATGCAAGTCTACTTAGAATATAGAGATGATAATGAGGCCCTACATTTTGTAACCTAACCATTAGATTTTGCAGATCCTATGCTTTCAAAAGACTCTGAGAATTTGTGATGTTAAAACATGGGAAAGGATTCTTGATTACCTCTAATGTATTAAAATGCAATCAGCAGAAGTATAGAAGTGAATCATACAAAACTACATTTAACTGTATCTTTTTACTCTGCTAAAAAAGAAAAATATGAATGACCCTTTCTTCAATGTTTTCTAGATGGGAGAAACACACTGGTCTTCCATACGGTGTTTAATTGGAATGTCCTCATGCAGAGACCTGATCTAGTGGTTTAAATTCGTTAGAGCATCTTATTCAAGAAGCCACCTTCAGAAAGCCAGCATATATGTTAAACCTTTTAAATTTTTGTTGTCTAATCCAAGAACTTAATACCCACTTTTCAAGGACATGATGTATTTTGGTCCAGGTTTTGGAACTGTCACTTTGGGGGAGTACAGTTATTGTAGCAGTTTGATTGGAATCAGTCAGAGTACTGAAGTAAATGTGACATGTATAGCTAGTTGGTTGATTTCCTGAGTGTCTTGGGTCCCTTCAGGTGAAGGATAAGGAAAAAGAGAATAAAAAAACCCAAAACAAAACTGAGACAGGTAAGTTTTAGCCAAAGGCTGCATATCAGTGTGAAGAAAACACTGAAGAGAATGCATGTTCTTGTTGTAGAGGAAAACAACTCGTGGCTTAAATCAATTTAGATTTCAAGTGGTTTGTTGATTTATTAATAATTTGTAACTAACTGTTAGTCTGTGAACTATATATGCAGGATTAATAGCAGCAATATAACAGATAAATGACTGTACTAGACCCTTACAAAACCTTTAGTAAACACCTTCAGATATTTAAACCCCCTTCTACAGCAATCCCCCATAAGTTTGCAGTTCCATGCCCACCTCTGTCCCTTTTAATGGGAGATTTTCTGTTATAAGAGCCCACCCTTCTCAGAGTACATTACCCTATTTACATCCATCTTCTTTGCAGCTGTGGGTGCTGTAGCTGAATGCTTACCTGTGTTGTTCCTTACGCTCCGATAACGCACCCAGCTGTTGGGGTAGCACCCCAGGAGGTGAGGTGCAGGCACCCCGGGAGTGCTCAGAGCTTGTTGCACGCTCTTCTGTCAGCCCACCGGCAGGCACGCAGGCTGCTGGGGAGGGGGCTCCTTCGGGCCTCAACAGAGCTGGAGGTGCTGCGAGGGCATCTTTGCAGTGTCAGGCTGGGGTTTGGCTGCTGCTGTCTTCTCACTGTTAGAAATGTTAGTGCTTTTTATACTTGACCTTAAACCAACTCTTTTTTCCCACCCAAGGGCTTTTGGTAACTGCCTGGCTACTGTTTAACGTGGCTGACTCTTGTCTTCATTTTCAGCCTTACCAGATTTTGAGCAAACACTCTCTCAGGTCTGGATAATTTGTTCACCCAAATCGCGCTCATA
>NW_009628136.1:10213-53153 GCF_000690535.1 Cariama cristata
ACTCTGTTCACACACATCGCGCTCATATTTCTCTCTTGGCAGTGGATGTGGTCCAGGCTTTTTTGTCACGAGGAGGCCAGGTGGGTTCCCCCCACGATTTGGAGCTGTTTCTTGGGGTAGAAGGTACGTTCATGAAGTAAGAGATAAAGTCCTTCTCAGAAAAGGTGTTTCTGTTTGGAACCTTATGTTGGAGCGGTGATGATGAATACTGGGGAATCTTTCTTAGCCGCAAAGTGTTCATGATAGGCCAGAATGTCTAACAATACAGGAGTTTTCTAATGAGAATGCGTAAAATAAGGAGGCTTTATTTCTACTGCACTAATGAATCCCAATTCATACATTTGTTTTTCTGCATTCTGTGGGGACTCCTTACACTTTGTACAAGTAGAAGTGCAACTTGAAGTTGGGATCTGCACGTTATGTGTGACTTCTGATCATTGACCTGTTCTTTTAATAATGCACCCAGAGTTTCTGTGAGTACACTAAGAAAACAAAGAATAAAACTGCCCTTGTGAATAAATGTATTTACCATGAAAATTTCCATACTTCTCATCAAATATATTTTCTGGTTTCATAGACGACAAAACTACAGGAACAGAAACACGTTGGATACATCTCTGCTATGTGTAATACCACTGTTTTAGCCAAAGGAACAACCTAAAAAAAGTGACTATTTTACTTGGTACGTGCATTAATTTAAAGGGTTTGAAGCTCTGATCTTAAACCTTTTACTTCTAAGGTGAAGTACCCTAATTTTAGGAAATTACTTATTCTGTGGAAATACTATCCACAATGTACAATTTACTAAGGGAATCTAATGTGTAACAGATCTGATAAGTAGTAACTCTAAATTTTTGTTGATACTGGGACTGCTGTAGTGTTTTCTCCCCGCACTGAGCCACTGATGGATGTATGTAGCGCCCCTTTTTTAGCTCCTCCATCACCTCATCTCTACAAAGTATATACTGCTTTAGCATCCAGGGGGCAGGAACATCCATTCTTACCAAAAGCTATTTAAGGGATGTTGTTAAGTCTTCCGCTTCTTTTCTACTATGTATTCTATTTTTCTTTTTGTGAAGATCTGTTAGTTTATTCAAGTTCTAGAATTATTCACTGTTTTAGTTTGAAGCAGAATTTACTGACATTTGATACAGGACTTCTAATGTTATTTCCTAACGTGAGAGTTGCTTTCACTTTTTTTTTTTCCAAAAAAGAGCAGAGTTGTAGCTACTGCCAAGAGGTTTTGTTGGTCACCTCTCGAGCAAAGTGTTCCTTGGCCGATTTTGCCTGCAGGAGTCAGAAGGCATTCTCAGGAGGAGCTGGGGTGCTCTCACAGCACTGTTCAGTAAACACACGTAGAGCACTTGTTTGATGCATGAACGACTGATCTTCGATTACCACCTTTCACAAAACAAACTAAAACATCTGTTTTATTTGTATGTGAGCTTTCCAAATAGGAACTTGCAGTTTTCATTTGGACTGGGTTTTTTGGTGGTGGGTTTTGTTTTGTTTTGTTTTTTAATCCTTCCTGGCGCAATGAATCATTGCTGTATGAAAAGTGGAACTTTGAACACTGAATGGATTGAGTGATTGCATCTATATTCAGGACACTTTACAGCATGGTGGCTGGTAATTTTGGTAGCTGGAAGTTAATTATCCCTTATTCAGAAGACAGAATTTAATTATAGCTTCTATGACTCTGAGGTTAGCTATCTCAAAGATAGGGAATTAAAAGATAATAGTATGATTATTTATTGGCCTCTGAGATGTGTTTGGAGTGGACTTAGTTGTTCCACTTTGAGAAAGGATTCAGGTCTGTGAACCCAAAGGCTTCATAAGCACAGGGAAGTGTTTCCCTGCAGAGAGTTAGTATATCTTTGCAAATATAAAATTACTCTGTCTCTGCACTCCTTGCTGGTATTTTCTACTGAACAGCTTGGATGTGTTAAATAGCTTTCCTAGATCTCTGAACAGTCACATAAAGACTATGCATAGTTTTAGAAGTCTTGAGCATGGAAGTTGGAGTCTTAGCTGTAGAAGGATCTAAGACTTGGATGTTACAATACTGAGTACTGCAGCATACAACTGCTTCTGTGCACCTACCTGTTCAGATTCGGCTTTTCAGTATTGCCAAATAACTCACTCTAACCATACTGTAAATATTATTTGTTTTCTAGCAGTTAACCATCTTGAAAACACATCAACATGACTTAGTAAGTCTAACACTTGCGATGAATTTACAAATGGATCTTGGCATAAGACAAATGTATTTTAACACTGCAGTTTGTATGCCTGCTCCCTGCATATTTATTTTCAACCTCCAGTTGATTAGCTGCTTTGTCTTGTGTACAGAAATGGCCTGTTTAATGCAGTGGGAAGTCGAGTAGAAGCCAGCATTTGTTAATGGATGCTTAGAACAGGCACAGTCAGACATTTTAAATTATTCTAACTAAGCAGTAATTCTAATTTATTTCTAAAGATAGAAGTATAACAACCCAATTACCTAGTTTCCTCACAGAGTGTAATGAGTACAGTTAGCATAAAATTGGTCTATAAATTTAATGGGCAATTTCTTGTTGTGTGGACATTGAAAACACGAGCAGAAATGTGCCAAGCCGTGTTAGAGTCTGTATAGTAACTTGCTCCATTGGATGCTGCCTTGACAAAATGCATTACTGTAAAATATCAATCAAATCTGTTCAGTACAAGGATTTTTTAAAGTATTGGCTCAGACAGGGATGGCAGTAGAGTTGAAAGTCCCTTCAAGAATAAAAACTTCTTTTTTTTGGTCTGGGTTAGCAGTAGGGTTTTTTCCTCTTTTTAACATGGTATTATGACTATATATTCAAACTTGTAATGTATGTCAGGATGTGGCTCGTATCAGGCCAGTTCTGTATGTGCAGCCTCGTAAGAATAGTTGGATCAGTTCTTCTAAATGTAGAATATACGTGTAGATGATAAAGATAAAAAAAATACATGTTAATACGCTGCTGAAAGGGGAAGGGGGTGCCTGGGTCCCACAGCTGATAGAGATTCTCAATCCATGGTTGGGGCCGCTGCTGCTGCACACAGATGCCAGCAGCTGTGCAGTTCCTTGGATGTAACGAGGTGTGGGGCACTTCAGAATTTCTAGCTGATAGAATCCAAAGGACAATTTCCCTCCCTTCTAGAGCTAATTTGTTTATGTTGGGAAATTCTCTTTGTGACCGTATTTTCATACAGTACGGTAAAGAAAACTGAAAAGAGATAACTAAGTTGCAGTGACCTGCCAAGACTGAAGTGGTGAAAATTATGGGCCATGAGAACACATACTTAGTAAAACATGAAGTTTCTTCTACTTTTCCTATTCCCTAGAGAGTGAATAAACAAAAACCACTGAGGCTTGACAAGTCGAACCAAATTTTTCGAAGTGTGTTTTGATGATGGACTTTCGATTTCACCTGTGCTATGCAAGCAGGCATTACTGGAAAGAGGGATGAATGTAAGTCACTTCCCTATCGTGGACTTCTCAATCATGAAAATGCTTTAATTACTTCAACAGTGCATCCATTTTAAGAGTAGTTTTATTACATCATTCTGTTAAGTACAATGAATAAAATTATAACTGAAACCGTGAAAGTAGCAGCAAATTATTTCTTGTGCATTAGAACACCGACTTAGTGACACTGACTTTCCTAGGGATTTATGCCCTACCACACTTTTTCCTACCTGATAATTTTGTGCAGCACCTTGCCTGCCTTCCTCTTTTGCCTCACAAGGCTGACTGAGCAAATGGAATAGTGTGGCTGATCCTGGGCTGCTTTTGGGAACTGGTGGGCCACTGTGTGTACACTGTGGCTAGGAGCCTGCCAAACAAAACAGGCATTGTGTTCAATTTACTTGTCTGTAGGTCTGTTAAAAGATGTATCTTTACATTTCTAGGATTTAACTTGGGGCAATGTAAATTATTTTATTAGAATGTATTATTTGCTTACACTATATAAAGAAATATGATCTTTCAGTTTCCTAAGTATGTAATGTTGGATGTTCATGTTGGTCTCAGATTAACAATTGCATTCCAGGTTGCAATTGGAGAGACTAGAGACTTCTAACTTTAGTAAGAAATAGCATTTAAAAGCAGGTATTAAAGTAAAAAAAAAAAGTTTTTTTTTTTTTAGTTCCTGTACTCAATGTGAACCTCTCAGTGAGGGGAGAAAACCAAGGAGCAGTCTATTGCTAATCTCCCTCAAACTGAGCTGTACTTTTCTAAAATAGAAATTCTTATGTAGGAGAAGTGTGCTCAGGAGTTTTGTTCAGAGAGGGTCACTGAAAAGGTAGGTCAAAGTTTTAAATAAATCTCTTTAGAGATTGTATTTGTATCTTATGTAGTAAATCAGTGCATCTCTCTTCACTAGTAGCTAAAGAGTAAAGATCTTAATAAAGTGGAAATTAAAACGTGTATTCCTCCTGGAAAATGGCTCATATTCAAATTTTGCATGCTCACATTCAAAACTAATGACAAAGACTTAAAAGTATTCCCAACTCAAGATTAAAAAAGTAAAAAGTCGTATTTTTTCTTTAACCTTATTTAATAACTTAGATTTCCGTATGTATTTTTCCATTTCACCTTTTCATGCCCTGCCTTCCGCTTTATAAACTGTAGACAACTCTCTGCTAGTTTTTCATTTTCAAGCTGTGTTGCTTAGAGGTACTCAATCACAAAGCACAATGGTGTGTTTCTTTCCATTTATTAAAGGAAAGAGCGAACATCATCATTTCTGGATAGAATAAGTTTGGTTGCCACAAATGCTTTGGCTTAAGACCTTGACATTGATTCCCTCTCCACAGGCATTTATGTCAGGAAAACTCAATTGTTTGAGCACTCATGGAAGGTAAATGCAAGCAGGGCCTCAGTATGACTAAAGCAAATTCACTGGAAAATGTGAGTCTGTGGATGTTTTTCAGTACTTTCTATAATAGCCAGAACCAACAAACCAGGAAATCCCTAACTGGTAACACAGCTGTGATCTGTGGTGGTTTTTTAATTCAAAAATGAATGGATAATGACAAGGAGAAAGGTAAAAACTGAAGATGTGTGGCTTCAGAACTGGAATGTGATTAGACATGGAAATAAGCCTTGTAGCTGGCTTGAGCTCTGTTGGGTTTTTATTACTTCTGCAGAAATCTGTTGCACAGTTGCCTGTAAAACCTGACAGTAGGTCACACGAGTCTGGCTGGAGCAGGGCTGGAACTTTGACCTCCAGATTACTGAGTTCTTGCAATCTGTATTTTCCTTTACTGAATGAATTTGTTGCTGTTCTTTTAAAGCTGGTGATTATTACCATCTGCTACTCTGAAAGGGAATAAAGGGTATAGTTAGAAACAGTGAAACTGGCATTTATGGCCAGTGTATAAATAATGCCATTGTTCTAAGCGGTCCTAGATAGTTACAGGGCTGGAAGTTCTAGTTTAAGGCGGCAGGCTCCTGATGCGTGTGCCTCAGCAAAGGAAGGGCAGGAGGCACAAAGGATCAAACAACAAATCTTACTCATGGTTTCTGTTTGCCCCTTGTTGTTCTGGCCCTGAAGTGCAAATCTTGCGAAGTGGCTTGAAAGTTTCTGCTATTTTTTTTTTTTTCCCCCCAAATGGAATGAACGTAGCTGTCTAGAGCAGCACATTTGTTATAGTTGTGTATTCAGTTTGAAAGTAGAGGGACTTCTGAGGGCAAGGCCTTTGTTTTGGGACATGGCTCAAGATGGCATTTTTGCTTCCTCTTCTTGTTACCAAAAATAGAAGGTATTATTAAACTAATAATGTTTGCAGCTATGGCAGGGAAACTGTATTGATTTGATGGGATTGCACATGTGTAACTACTTAAAACTCAGGGAAAAAACAAAGTGGATGGAAACCCACTCCATTTATCATCCTTAGACTAGCTCCACAAGGCTAACTGGAGTAAGGAGTCAGAAAATTCCCTTTCATCACTGAATGGGTAGGTAGAGCCAGAATACTATAAATGTATCCAGAGCACAACTCTGAATTCGAATTTTCTGGGTTTACAGTTCTGTTTTAAAGTGACTTCTCAGCCCTTGCGAATAAGTCTTGGAAGTGGACTAACAAAAGTTTGAGGGGTCAAATGGTTGAGACACACTAAAGATAAGTCCATTTTCCCTATCTTCTCCAGAGTAAGGCAACTATACTAGATTTTACTTAGTTGATGGTACAGGGGTTACTCAAACCATCCAGTCCCCTTTGGGCTCAGTTTATTTAATACTGACTCTACAGCGATTACCTCATTCTTGGGGAAATGGTCAGTGAGAATTGTCAAAGGGAGAGGATAGCCCATGGAGCATCAGAGAACCAAAGAACCAAAAGACTTTGACACAACTGACTTTCCTTATGACACGTATTTCAGTGTGTACCTGTCTGTTGTAGCCACTTCATCCTCCCTTTTAAACTTTCCCTCGAATGGGAGATTGTGCCTCGCAAGCTTCTTAAATCATAATAATGAAATCAACTGTAAAAATTCAAATTATCAATCAGTGCTTTTCTTCTTGTTAGTTTTATATATGTTCAGCTTCACCATGGTCCCATGTTACCCATGGAAGGACTTAAACCATGTTTATTGATACATACTGAACTGAACATGACTTGAGTGCTGCTGTGATTAGCTGTAATATAATCTGTCCTGCAAATGTAGGAGTGAAAATTGCTGATTTCAGATTCAGAAAGTATTTCTGAGAAAAAAAGTTTCAAACTATTTTTTTCTGCAGAATTTACCAACGTTTTCTTCCTTTTATCTGGTGTTGAAATGAAGATACATGAAGAATTACACTTTCTATGAATAGAATACTATGACTTATAATCAATAGGAGAGAGATGAAGAAAGGAAAAAAAAAAAAGGCTTAATCTGAAAGCTACAGAGGTGATTTCAAACAGAAGAATAGTATTGGGTAAAAGTGTCGTCAAAGTCCTGACAGAGAACGCTACGGAAAGGACTCGGAAATCGGGCATTTGGAGTGGAGAACTGAACCAGCACCATAGGCTAATCTAAAGTTCGAGATGTCAAGTTTTGGTAAAAGTTGGAGAGTTCAGAAGCTGAAAATGGAAAGCCTGAATGTGATGTGGAAGATCAAGGTATGACAAAACCAGGTGCCAAGGGCAGGGGGTGGTTAGCAGCTGTCTTCCCAATAAACCAAAGACTGCAGAGTGACAAGCAGGAAAAGGGGTAACGTCACAAGTATCTCCTATGGTTTCAGGATCAGAGAGAGAGGAAAACAGATTTAGAGAACGACGTGAAAGGAAAGCAGATAGGATTTAGCAATAGCTTAGCTAAAGGAGAAATAGGTTTGAGTGTTCTGATGATGGAAGAAAAGAGAAAGTTTGACAGAAGGGAAAAAAATCTAACAAACTCGAAATGTTTTGGGGTTTTTTGTTAGCTGGAGGTGACAAGGCACACCTTTCATTCTACTGCTAAAAATGGGAACTGGGAGTACAGCCAGCAGAGATTTAGATCACTCAAACGCAAAAATAACTTTTGGAAATAGTGAGGGTAGGTGATGTCATTTAGGTGAAAGAGACAAAGGGCACCAAAAGAGCTCCCCACAAGACTGCGGGGAAGGGAAACTTGTCTTTTATCAGCTTATTCAATGAGACTAAGTTGTAGGAGGAGGAGTTAGTACTTCTCCTTTCTTCTTTGACATTATATAGATTGATAGGTGCAATCATCAAAAAGGTTAAAAAAATATTATGAAGATACGATTTGGACTTCCTCAGTGTCTTCCTCATCGCTTGGATAAGTCAAATTTCAGTGAAGGAATGGGAAAGGCATGCTGTAGATTTGAAAGGTTTAGAACTAGTGGAGCAACAGGAATTACTTCACTATAGAAAACACTGAAAAAGTTTTGGAGAGAGGTTCACTGGAACAGGTTTGGTAGTGAAGATGAGAGGCTGAAAATGAGAGAAGAGTTAGTGTGGAGAGTGGTGTAGGCTGACTCTAGTGTGTGAAATTCAGAGTAAGCTCAGTATCTCTCAGCACTGTGAACAAGGTTGAGTTTTAATGCCCAAGAGGTGAGTGAAAAATAAATTTCCTCTCCCAGAGGGGATGAAAAGTGACTCCTGTGGCTGCTTCTGCCTGCCTGAGAGAGAAGAGAGTACGTCTGCAGCCATTGTCGACGAGAAGTCAGACACAGTGCCATGGCAACTGCTACCAGACCTGGCAAGTCTGTCAAGTCTGTCTCTTCTTGCCTTCTTATGTTATGCTTTTTTCCATCCCATTGGTCTGAAACGTTATTTTCTTTTTTTCCCCCTCAGCCTGGTAATTGCTTGCTTTGCTAATAAGTGAATAAAAATGAGGAAAGATGTCATGCAAATTCTTAGGCAAAGATAAGAACACACACAGGGATTAAATCACTTGAGAAGGCATCGACAGCAAAATTGACTGATTTTAATGGGCAGATGAGAAGGCACGTTTCTGTTTTCCGAGTAAATACTTTCCTATCTGGAAAGGAAAAGTTAAGTTCAGCAGTAGGAGTTATTACAGATTGATTTAGGAATACATAAGTACTTAAGGATATCTGTTTGCTTCATGTTGGCAGCTTCATACGGCACAGTCCGTTAGTTTTTGAAGGCTCCAGTGGAGTCCTCTTTGCTTGAAAATATCTTGGAGTTTTTCATGTTGATTGGTAAAGCTTTTTGTGCCTAGGGGCTTGATTACTTCAGGGACTTGATATCTGTCTTTGTGCTATCACCTCGTAGGGGCATCATTCGTAACACTGAAGAAGCCTGAATGGCTTCAGTACAGGACCCAAAAGACATTTGGTCCTGATCTGAGAGCTCAAATGCCAGAGAACCTACCACAGACCTTATTTGCAATAGCTAATTATTTTCACTTTGTAAAAAGGTGAACCTTACCTTCAGCCTTAAATCCTGAGCTTCCAGCTGTTGAGCTGATGATAGATTGCTGTTTAAGACTGTAGCCCTTCAGAGTCAAAACTTACCCAAGAGTGCGTGATGATCAAATTATATTTTAACACATTTGGATGAAGAATCAAGTAAATGTTTTTAGAACTGCTTGTTCTTGAAATAGTATTTAATTGAACTAAGTACTATATATTTAACAAGGAACATCTTTTTACCTTTTCCCCCTCAGTTTTTATGCTTGATTTCCTTCAATTTTTTGAGGGAACAAGATGACATTTTTTTCTGGAAGAGATTCATTTAGATAAAGACAACAGGGTTTTTTTCTTTTACGGTTTTACTGACTGTAGATATACAGACTGTATATGGTAGATAATTTTTGATGCAAAGAATATTCATGTATGATGATTATGTAAATGAGTAGTATGGTTGCACAACCTGAGGATGTGGAAAACCTACTATCTGTCCATTGTTTTTAGTACGCTTAAGGCTTTATAGTACATCTTATTTTGTGAACTGATGCAAGAATAAATCCTTTGATAAAATAACTGCAGTTCACAGTTACCAAACCAAATGTGGATTGATTTCACCAATTTGGGAAAGAAAATATGCAGTACAGAAGTTGTTAGAGCAGCTTTCCAGTTCAAAAGAACTTTGTTAAAGCTGGACGGAAAACTAGCGGTAGAACTGAGTGAGTTTGTACACTCCTGCAGCACATCTGAGCCATCAGCCAGACCTTAGTGTTTTAATACGCATAATCTCTTCTATGGTTTAATGAGATCTTGAGCTATTGGCTCTGAAGATTGTTAGTAGCCTGGTGAATAGCCCTTCAGACTTCAAGCGAACAATGAGAATTTGCTTCCTCTTTCGATTTTGCAGCTTCTTGGATAGAATTTATTATTTCCCTAAACACAAGTAGCTGCCAAAATTCATTATATATTATAGTACCCCTTTCTGCTATATTTAACTCTGCCTCATTAAGTGGATTACATGGTTTCCTCTCGTAATTAAGTGCAGATCAAAAATTGTATTGCAATATTATAGGAAAAACATAAGAAATGACACTTTTTCAGCTGCCATTCTGAAATTTAGAAGAGCTACTCTGACGCTGATGTTTTTTTTCTAGAAACATCTGGTCAATATAAAAACTGTCTTCTCCTTATACATGTGACAGTAAAGTCAGAAATATCACAGATGAAATGTGCTCTGTTCTTTCCCACTTGAATTCCATTTAAAGAGAATTCTTTCTTTGCCTATTTTATCCTTTCAGTCTCTGGGTAATAATGACTTTCTTCACAGATTTCTGTTGGATATGGGTTATCTGGACATCAGCAAACTTAAATATTAGTAGAGCTTTGGGAACAGAGAAAAAAAATAAAGGAGCTTATGTATTAATTCAGTAAGTATTTGTTTTATTTTATAACAAAATAACATTTTTATTTCCACTAGCTACTTAGGGTCAAATCAATTTATGAAAATTACTTGTAAAAATTCTTTTGCGTGTTTTAAAATTTGATCAAGACAAGCACGGTGAACCCAAACCTTTCTTCATATGAGCTTGCAGAGTCCCAAATCTAAATTCAACCCATTTAACATCAATCACAAAAATAAGGTTCTTCAGTTAAGCCTCTCTAGAACTAAGCCCTGTCTTATTTCTTTAGAGATTTGATCCCCACCTAAGACTTGCATCACCCTTGAAAGCACCTCTCTCCCTTTGTTGGCCATAAGGCAGCCACACTTCTGACCTAGGTGCCCCTGTTAATGCCCAAAGTTGGGGGATATAAGTTCAGGGGTCTCCACTGAGGTCAGTGTAACCAAAATGCTCAGTGTAACTTGGTCCTGTATAAAGATACAGGTAAGTAGTAGGCAAATATATAGCATTTCTCTTGGTTTGGTTCAGGTATGATTGAAGTATAAACGAAGTGTATGTTATTAGTTATGTCAATCTATATCCTAGAGAGATTTCTTTGGATAGTACTGTCACTAATTCTAATTTACCTGGTTTCAAACTGAGTCACTAATTACTTGATTTCTAAGAGCTAAATTCTGTTTACCAGCTCTAAGTGTAAGTAGAGGCGAGAAGAAGGCTAGTTTGCTACTGCACATATAAGAAAACAATTCCCATTACGCATCCGTGCTGGTTTTGTTCTGCTCAACTCTGCTCTTTACTCTTTTGTACCATTTTCCATCCTACATGGTTATGATGCAGCGGCAATCAGCCCATTCTGTCCCAAGTGCTTGAGTTGAGCTATAGCATTTTCTCAAAAAAAAACCCAAACCCCAACAAACCAAAGAGCAGACATCATGCTACTCTTATTTATCTGAGCACCTGCATTAGACCTAGCCATTATGAGGTCCTTAATTATGACAATTTATCAAATTAGCCTCAAAATAATCCATACCTTTTCCCAAATGCCATAACATTAGGATGCTCTATTTTGGCTGTCTTTATGAAATAGTAGAGAGCTTTCTTTAAAATAAGACAGTCTTTCCACCCACCCCTAAAAGCTGAAACAGGCTTGCTATATTGTACATTTTCACTTTGTTTTATATAGATTGAAAAGTACTAAAATGCACACAAATGGGTTTCCCTGTTTATGCTCTTCACCTGTAATTTCTTGCAAAAAATGATTATTGCACACGCAGTCCCACTCAACAGAGATTCATGATGACAAAATAGCCATAGTTTAGTGTGGGAGATGAAAAGTGGCTGAATTTGAGGTCGTACGAGAGCAGTTATATATTTCAGCTGAAAAGACTTCTCTCTAAAGGTCAGGTTAACTCTACTAGAACCATACAAAGCAGCAATCTGAAATGCTTGTTGCAGTGAATTGGTATATATGGAAGATGTATTACTTTTAGTGAAAACATGCATTAGCATTCATAATTATTATCACATTCCCTGCTCTGCCCAGCTGATCATAGTATCTCCAAAAGTGCTCAGCAAAGTAAAGTATAATCAATATATATACTTATGTGTGTATGATTTATATTTATACCTTTTTGAGAGGACAAGCCTTAGGCATAAGAAAGTACTTGCGTCTTTGTTATTTTGCAAAGCCTTGCAGACTGTGCTGACCTAGTAAGTCAGATGCTGTTCCATCTTCTCTTCTGACAGTAGGAATAGAAAGAGACTCACCTTCTGATTTAATTGCTTTTCCCACAGCACTGAGGTGGGAAGGAACTTTCTCCTAGTTTCATTCCATCTGGCAGCCTCAGTCCCCCTTTAGTTGGAGACCTAGAATCTACTTTGATTCCAGATTTGCAGCTTACTATCTTTTTGTCATATTTCTAGGTTTGATGACTATTGTAATATTAGAAATTCTTAGGATCTAGATTGGAGTCTCATTATTCTGGGCGCAGCAAAAATAAGTACAGGAACTAGCTTCCACCCCAAGAAGTCTTAAAATACAATCTGTTCTGTGAGCTTTTCAGTTCTGTGGGCTGTATCTGTGTTAGCAAATAGCGTGGAGCAGTGGATGTGGATCTGCAGACACAAACAGGTGGTGTTGCAGGCTCAGTGTACTCACTGTATGTGTTTTGAAGGGGTAGGGGCTGGGGTTTACACCAGACTAGTTAAGATTTCATTTTGTGAACTAAATGCCCATTCGTGGTTGATGTGCACTTCCAATTCAGTTTCGTCTTAAACTAGTCTAGTTAGTGCACACCAAAAATGGTCCACAATGTGAACTAAAGCACGTAAATGGGGACAATCAGGAGATTTACTTTGAAAGTATATTCTTAAGCAAAGTTAGCACGCTAATGACCTCTTGTGTAAAACATGCTCTTGTAGTAGTGCAAATCCATTATCTGTGTCCAAGAAGTTCATATCCTGGGTGCCTAATGAATCCGTGTATCTGAATGGAATCCAGCTGAAACCAATGACTTAATACCTTCCAGTGAATCCTTGGTTTCTATTGTTTTCTGTGCCCAAAACACAGGCCTTAATGACTTACAAAATAACACTCAAAGGTTCTTTGTGTGTGATGGTGACTGTTTTGAGGAAAACTCGGGAAACGCTGTTAGAGCAGAGGGCTGAAGCACATCCACGTGAACACTCAAGCCAGTGTTTCCTTTTGTACTGCCCCCCGAACAATTTTCACAAAATATTTGAGCATGTCCCCCAAACCCTCCATTACCCCACACGTAGCTTAATGGGTAAAGGCTCAACTTTTTTGACTGGTATATCTTCAATCTTTTTAACCTAAAAGCAGTTGTTAATAAACTGTAAGACCTAACGTTGAGATGAAATAGCAGTATATAGATATCAACAAGATATCTAAACCAAACAAAGACACCAAAACAGCCAGGTTATGTTAAACATAATGAAACTGTGCATAAACTTGCTAGGTAACTAGAATAAACATGCACAAGAAAGTATTTCCAATGCTCCTCCTTTCTTCTTTTAGTAATTATTGGATGGTTCAGAAAAACAACAGTATCTTCATGTAAGATCACTTCTTACTAACGGCAAAATTCCTGAACAAGTTAGCACAGAGTGGGTTGTTATGGAGGACGGGGAAAGATACGTAGGTATGTTTCTTTGTTAAGAAATAATGCCTTGGCTCTACTATTATTGTTGTAGCATGATTCAGGATAACTGGCCTGCCTCCTGGTCCTGTGTACCCAAGTGTATTGGTGAAACGTGAAAAGCTATCAAAAAGCCCCTAACAAATCATCATACTGATTGTTTTGCTAATGGCTCGACAGGGCCTGGATCCAAGACTGAGAGAAGCAGACAGAGCCTCCACTCTTTTGCCCTCCGTGAGGTAAAACGTAGGAATTAAAGTTGGAAAAAGAGTCAGTGCCAGGGCTTATACTGGAAATTATCAACAGCTTCCTCTTCATGTGGCTGCAGATGCAAGACCAACAAGAAGTGAGAAATAACGATCATGTTTACCAAAAGGTAGGGTGTTTCTGTGAGCTCTGTACGTACTGTTGCTACGCTAATGGAACTATTTCAGGGCTATCGGTTTGCAAAACAACATACTTTCATTTTACCATCACTCACGTAAACTTGACATTCTACTGACGTTGCATTAAGGATAAAATTATCTTCTGAGAAAACTGAACAATATAAGAAAACTCAAGCCAATTAAATTAACTTCAAATGGTAAAATATGGTTTCAGCCATTACAATTACCATTTCTTATGAAAGTAAAAGTATATGACTTAAGGTACAAAATGGGTACTGTTTTGGGGTTTTTTTTGAGTACAGTATAATCTCGTGAATTAGGGAAACTTCTAGTTAACACTTCAGTGTCCGGGTTAGCATTGCTCCTGTCTCTGTCCACCTGCCATTTGCAGAATGGAGCTCATCACCAATTCCCACAGGAAGCTAGTCAGCTCTGTTAGATAAGTCACAATAGTATGGTTTTAAATTGTGTGATGAGACTTAACACCTACTCTTACAGTTAATGTAGGGTACAGTCATTTGTAAAGAAAAAAGTATTTGGGGAACTCTGTGGTGATGCATTCCCCACCCACCTCCTCTGGGCCTTGCTACCATCTTGGGAATTCCTGTAAGGCCTTAGTCTTTGTGTAATGAGCTGGGTGGTTAAGTGGCCCTTAACCATACCAGAAACTCTTTCGTAGCTAGGGTGGGAATAACACTGTACCGGCAACTTCTGTGCCTGGCCAAGGCTGGAAGTTCAAGCAAAACAGACCTTGGAAACTCAAGCAAAATGCAGTATTATTGTTACTGGAATTTTGAGAGTTCAAGCAATTACTGATTCGGATTGTGGCCAGAATGGGATTTTACTGATGATTAAAGTCAATCATCTTGCGAACCTGTAAACAGCGGTCCTAAGCAAGACCCTTTGAGCTCTCCTGGACTGCAGAGGGCTGCAACCAGCATCTCCCTCCGAGTGGGATGCTTCTCGGAGCTCCCCGAACTCTCAAGTTTGTGAAGTTCAGAGGATTGTTGCTGAAAGCAGATGATGGAGCCTGGGCCAAAACCCCTTCGCTCATCAAGACTCAACCCTGGCCTGTTGAGAGACACCAAGGTATTAGAAGTGAGTATTTCACTGAACTCAAGGGGAATTTTTAACAAGTATACTGATCTTTATACATTTATTCCTTCATGCTTATATCCCTGTCTGTCTTTCTCTCTCTCCCCCTCTCTCTTTTTGTGTTTGTGTGTATGTGGGTGTGAATCGATTCAAATACCCTATAAGAATTTAAGTCACTGGTATGACTATACTAAATCCTATTGAATTACTTTGTAAATGTTAAATTAGTCAATGATTAAGTGCTGTTAAATGAAGAAGTACTGCTAAATCCTACTGCTAAATACCCCAGGCCTGATACCTCTTAGACATAAACCATTAACCAAGTATGGGACTAGGGCTAGATCCAGCTGCACCTGGAGTCCTCTCTGAAGGAGTTTAGAAACCAAGGGGATCTGCTCTGAACCTTGTGATTCAACGGGAGGGTCTCCCTTAGCCCTTTTCATCTCAGGTCTCTGTAAATCATTCTAGCTCGATTCCGACTTGATTTTTCCTGTGTATATCCCTTTCATGTAGTAAGTAATAGAGTGAACTTTGCCATCAAACTTTGTTAAGTCGCAGTTTTATAAATTCATATTAAAACCATTTCTGTTAATACCTTTGACGGTGATGCTTTGACCCTAAACCACTCAATTGCGACAAACTCGCAACTCAAGCAGCTGAGCAGATTTTGCTTATAACGTCAGTGAAGCAGGACAGGTCTCATGAGCAATGGCTCTGCTGGCTGAGCTTGATTTCTATGAAATCTTAAACATAGTTCTCGCATGCTTTGCAAGACTAAATAGGGTGTAAGTAAAATCAAATGTGAAGCCATTAAAGCTGCAAAGTTCTACAGTCAGATTAATTTCTTGGCTTAAAGCACTAGTGCACAGCTGAAATTTGAGATGCAAGTCTACAGTGGCACAAAATGCATCAAAGTATATCTGGTGGAAGCCCTGCAAATTTTTTTCTTAGAATATGTCAGCCACTCAAACCAGAAACATTTTTCAGGAAGAAGTATACCTATTTGATTTAGTAAAGGTTTCACGGGCAGACTTTGGAAATTCTGATGAAGAATGGGAAAAGAGTTAATTGGCTGGTGGTGAAATTCAAGTTCCCCCTCTGTGTAAGTCATCTTTTTCATAAAAAAAAAAAAAAAACAAACAACAAAACAAACAAAAAACCACCTCAAAACCTCAAGTTTTGAATTGATTCTAGAATAAAAATGGTTTTGATATCTCAAAAACATCGGCATTATTTCCAGTGTAGGCTACTGAGAACTGGACATAATCCAGTAAAGTGGTGGCAATGGCTCAGAAATGCACATAATCACATAATCGTGAAGGTTGGGAGCCCATAAATCAAGTCTGTAATGGGAACTGATATGGAATCTGGGGTATGTCATTTTTGCCATGTATTCCAAGCTTTTCAGTAGCTACCATCTGGAATTAAAAACATTAATGATGATTATGAGATTAGAAGGGTAAAAATCTACAGCAGCTCCTGCAGATATTATAGCAAAGCTCCTTCCATGTACCCAAGGAAATAGTACTGTACCATGTGAAAAACACTGTCAGAGATAAATGATTTTTAAAATTTTGATTTAATAGATTTTCATTTTATGCATATAATGTATTTTTTGTAAGGAAGAAACAGTTCTTTACAGCCTTTAAAACGGATGAATGGGAAAGTTGAGTGCATAATTCATGTACCATTTGCAGCCATCATCCTGCACAAGAGGGAAGGTTTGGAGGAAAAAAACCCAAACACCTGTACAGTTTAAAAGAAGGTGCTGGGCTCTTAAATAAGGAAGAAATAGAACTTCTCTTCCACGGTTTGAACTCTGAAATGTTAGTTAAGTTTAAAGGAAAAACATTCTGAAGTACTTGAGAGACTTTTGATCAAGGCAGCAGAAGCTTCACAGTTAAGAGGACAATATCTACATATGACTGCAACGTGGCACAGTCTTCCTTGCAAAGCTATAACCAACTACTATCCCAACAATCTTTTATTGTACAATTGCAGCTTAAATTGTTACCTAGTACAGAACTCCTTGTTGATCATGGTATTTTGTTTCTTTTTAATCTTGCCCACTGTAAAACTACAGGAAATGTCACAAAAGAATTACAGGACGAGAAACGTATTTTTCAGGTTCTCTGCAGGAGGCGGGAGCTGGCTGCCAGGCAGAAGTTTCAAAAGAAGCCTTGCGATGTAAGATGCTACGGGAGTGTGGAGCAGCTGAGGAACAGGGAATTTCCATTACACAAGCCTTCTAGTTCCTGGCTGAACAAGACAGATTTCTTATAGAAACTAAAGTTACGAGCTAATGCAAATCCCTAATATGTGTGACAAAAAAGTGTCACGGCGAAGTGGGAAAAGGTGTCCAGTGTCAGAGCTCTGGCAGGTTGAACCCAAGAGGGGCAGCTGCCCCGGCTATCTGTTTATGGGGTGCATTAAATGAAACGTAGGTGAGTGACATTGTTTTACTGGCAAAAAAACGGCGCACAGAGAGTGGAATGAGCAGATCTGACTTGAAGGAACAAGGGAAGGAGGCGACTGGTGCTGGGCCAACACATGCCTTTTCTTCTCCCCACCTGATGCCATCTAAGGCAGTTTGCATCACCTCCTCTGCAGTGGGATGCAGTCACGAGGTAGGTACCAAACTGTGCCAGGTGTGCTATCCCACTCCTTTGAAATGCAAACTTCATGGGGAACAGCAAACAGAGGTCCTGTCAGGGTACTCCATGGATTCAGTCCAGCCTCAAAGAAAAAAGATAAAATGAGCAGAGAGAGCGCCCTCACTTTGGAAAAGAAATCCTAGCTCAATCCAGGAGTGGGCAAAGCTGATACAAATCTTGGTTTGATTAGCACGTGAGTCATTTACAGTCATTTATCTGCTTTCTCCCTAGTGCTTTTGTCCTAAACTTGCTATTTTGCTCTGCAAATCTGAGCCAGTGATCGGCCGCTTCTCTGTTATCCTCTGAAGGAGGAGTTTGGCAGGTGCTGAATCGCACTCAGAACAGTGGAGAACGATCACCGTGATTTACAAGGAGGCTTCAGGTCAAATACCTGCTGCGGAAGAGAAGGAACAGGTTCTGATCAGAGACAGATAACTGCTTCTGCCTGAAAGTTAAACAGGTGCCCTTGAGGGGAGACCACGCAGGGATCACTGGTTAGATCAGCTCCGGAGATGTGGTAATCACTCGATGGGTCATTTACCTAAGTAGTCTAGAGGTAGCAATAACTATTCATTACAGCAGAGCTATCAAAATGATGGTTCTCTTTTTTCCTTCTTTTCATGGGCTTCCTTCCCTGAGCACATAGACAGCAAAACAGGAAAGCTGTTATATTAAAGAGCTCTTAAATAAGGTGGAACAATGAGCTTGGTTATAAGTAGTTTTTATAAATGGTGCTGAATAAGAAAAAAATCCACAGAGGATAGTCTACAGCTATTAACACAAATGATTTCCACTCATGGGTTTGGAAACTTCTTAGGCCAAATTAACCTAACTTCCTACATTTGAGTGAGTAATGTCAGAAGAGATTGGTAGTTTTTCCTTTTGAGCACAGGAGTAAAAGAAGAAGAAAGACGGGCATTCAAGTCAGTGTCATCCGATGAAGGGTAGACTCACGCCAAAGAAATCTGGAAGGTCAAACTCCCTGAGACATCACCTGCAACAACAGTCAGCAGAAAAGAAGTTATTCAAGTTATTCAAAGCTGCATGGTTAAAGAGGACAGGTTATAGAGGCCAGACAGTTGATATCCATCGGAGAGCGGTGTTGCTGTGGTGGTAGGACTAATCCGTTCCCTTAGACATTTGACTGCAATGCAGAAGACTTGTATTCAGTTTCAGGTTTTGTAAAGACAGCCTGTGCTCCCTGGACAGTTAGTTATTCGACTTCTTCTGTGGTTCCTATATGAGAAATTGGTGTAATAGTTCTCTTGCTCATGGTCATGTGCTGGTAACCAACAGAAAAGATTGCTGCCAAGGTGCTCTAACTCCATGCTCCATCCACTAAAATGTAATTCAGAGAAATGAGAATAAATGTTTTCTTTCTGTAAGCTCTGCTTATGAAATATGTTCTCACTGAAACCCATTAATCAAAACACAGTTTGATGCATGGTTATTTGCTTGATCTAATGTTTACTGAAGTCAGCAGAAATTTTTCACTCGATGTTTAATGTCTTCCCCTCCCTGTCTTGCTGTGATGCTTTATGCTCAGTGAAACAGCTGAGGAAAAATGCTGGACAATACAAGCCCTTGGGATGAGTACTGAGGCAACAAGGATCCGGAAAATTTAATCTGAAGGGTTACATAGTTTGTAGTTTGAAAGTAATTGTAGCCCCACAGTTAAGAGACAGTTTTAGTGTAAGTACCATTACAGCCATGATGGTTCAAAGGTATAAGGGAAATAGGGTTGTTTAACTTCAGTTCTACACCAACTTTAAATGTATTTTATCCTTACTTTTATTACACTTATCCATCCCCATAGTCTGAACTGCAGAACAGAGCGCCCAAGAAGCTGAACACTGACCCGGAAAATCTTCGTATTTCATTAGGTAAAGCAGTTGAATTTTGAAGTTGTAAGTGCCGCTGCTTAAACTTCTGGAATTCTTTGCTTGAGACATAACCTTCATTAGATAACACTGTCTTGAATTTGCCTTGTTTTCCCCCAAAGACTGACAACAATAACCTAGAATGCAGTCTGTAGGTAAGGAGGAGCCCGTGGTACAAGAATGGCTGTGTCCAGCCGCATCCCACCCAGCTCCGCTCCAGGACAAGTGATGGTTTCTCTTGGCAGCTTGCTTCTCGAGAGGGGCTCCGACCAAAGCGATGGAGTAGTCACATTCCAGCTCTGGGGACACCAGTGTCAGCTCCGCACAAACTGAATGTGCAAGGATGTGGGCAATGCTGAAGGAAGGCAGGAAAGTACTTACTGAAATTGCAGGATTTTGTTTTGAGGGGAGCGAGGACGATTTCAGTTTTTACCTCTGCTGGGAAAAAAAAATAAATCAGTGTATTCTCCTTTCTCTCCCACTCCTATTCTGTGATTCACTTGCCCTGACTTATTTTATTATAAATAAGAGCTACATGATGAACTTCTCTAGTCATCATTTTGGTGTGTTCAGCCTCTTTTCACATCAAATGCTTATTTCGTAAATACCTTATACCATAAATACCAATTTGTAATTACTGGGACAAATTCAATATGTCCACAGAGTGTTTTACGGGGATTTATTATAATCTACTTGTTTTATCTTTCTGCTAATAGTTTCCAGAGTAATTTTTATGCCTCTAAGGCAAATTAACTGATGAACGTGGTTTGAAAAGTAGGATTTAGATCTAAAGACCAAAATTCCTAAGAAGTCTTCAAATTCTACAGCTATAGGATTTTTATGAATGAAGTGAGAAGCAGCACACAAGAGGTCTTCAGGTAAGACACTTTCCAAGGTACGTGTAGTAAGTGAAAATATATCTTGAAAATTCTGCCTTCCGTTAATACTTACGTTACTATCCATTATGCATTGTCTTTTAGACTATAGTTCTATACCGTATTATTGCACAGTGATAAATGGTTCAACAAATTTAAAAATTATTATAATGAAAAATGGCAATGAGATTATGTACTCCTACTGTGACTCGTCCTGTTGTACAAATAAGGGAGTACATGAAATGTAATGTTATCAGTTTAATCTATGTTACTGTGGACTTTACCGTACTTATAGTTCATTAACAGCAACGTTTTTGCTGTGTAGGTTTTGTACCAACTAAGTTGCTTAGCAACCTTAACTCCAAGATAACGATGTCTTGCTGCCTGTGATTAAAGAATGTTTTTTCCTGTCTTCTGTGTATGACATATCTAGCTTATTTTCTTGTTTGCAAACTCTGTTCCTCATTTTTCGTTCCAAATATAGCAAGGCATATACACATTCCTTGAATAATTTTATATTTAAAATTCACCACAGTCACCTACTCAAGCGAATGGAAATAGCAGAATAGTATTATGAAAAAACCCACGCTGTACAGTAACGCAAAGAACATAAAATGGAGAAGCAGTCTATAGAAGTACTACTGATACCGCTGAATAAATCCTTAAAACTGCTTCAGCAGAAGTGCATTGCTAATCACCGTGCCTAATGCTCTAGTTCTATGATTTAATTCTCCTCTTAAATAAATACACAGAAAGCTATGGGACTTGCCCGTATGCGATCCTGTACTTTGGAACTGGTCCAGAAAAGTGAAATACTATACTTTAAGTGGTAGTAAATGTCTTTTGATACTGTCAGTAGATGGATCAATTAGTTTAATAGTATTTACGGAAGTCTGTTGGACAACACTAACAGTGTTCAGAGCTAATACCTGAAGGATGGCACACATTAAAATGGATATTGGGTGACATTATCTATTTAATACATTTAAAATGATTCTGTTAATTCCTGCAGAGCTTATCACCATGGTTACCATGACAGGAAATTAAACAAACAGGAAAAATTTTAAATTAATCCATCCTGAATAACATTCCAATGGAATCTAAGGTCTCATTTATGAGCATTGGGAGCCACATTGAAGAGTAACATCTCTTTACCTAATAGCGTAATCCATGCCTGCTGGAAGGAGGGGTTCTGTCCCAGGGTTTGGTGTCTCTATCATAAATTACTTTCCAGATTGTAGTAAGTGATGGTTTTGGAATGGAGGCCTAGATAGGAGGTACTGACGTAAACTTTCTGTTTCCAATAGACTGGAATTAAATCAATAATACTTCATGGTGTGGAGATTTGTAACTGAAGTACTAATATGTGTATGAATGCAATATAAATGGAAATACGTCTGTGTGACAGCACCAGAAGTTACAGCCAAGTAAGTGTTACAAGGTTGGGACTCGTATTGAACTCTCAGGATGCTGTACCTGGTAGGAACATTGAGGAATACCCTGGTTAAATCCAAACGAGAACGCTTGCACTCTGGTAAGAGCACAGCACAGGTGCTTCCTCAGTGCAAGACCCTCCACCCTAAACCCAAGAGGATGGCAACAAGTTGCAGTACATCACAGATGCCAATCCTTTCCTTTTCCCCCAGCAGGAAAACATACATTTCAAACAAAACAACAACAAAAAAAGGAAAAACAGACAATACATAGTGAGCTTAGCTAAGGCTACTGGAGTCAAAAGCAAAGCACCAGCTGCCAAAATGGGTAAACGGCTTGATTTTGTGCTTCAGTATTACTTTCATTCTAAATTCAATTACCTTCATCCAAGAGATCTGAACAACTCCTGTAGCATGTCATTTACCTACCAGTTTGAAGGGCTTCTAATATATCAAGTTGCTTACAGTTCCTAACTGTTTATTTTTATTTCCACAATTATCATTACTCAGAAAGACAGAAATTCAGGTCTAACTGAGCAATTGGAGTAGGTTTTCACTCAGACAGAAATTGAGGTCTAACTGAGCAATTGGAGTAGGTTTTTAGTTACTGACCTTGACTGACTTTCACTGCAACGTTGGGTACCTGAGGATGTTACAGAAAGCAGGAGGGGAAGATATCTGTAATATGTGATTACGTTAATGTCTATAGTGAACTTATTGTTACAGTAGTTTCTTTAGATCGATGATGTAAAATCTCAGCAAATTCCTGCAGTGATTTCCTGCTAGATCAGTCTGGTGTTTCTTGAATATTTTTGTAAAACATACTTTAAAAACCAGATGTGTTACCTCAATAGAAGCTGGAAGTTATCCTGTGTAGGATATAGTCCCTCTTCATGGAGCATTTGTTTCAAATGTCTACCTTCCAGATGTATAACAAATTTGAGGTTGTGTTTGGTGCTCAGTTTGAACTGGAAACCCTGTCTGCTCGTCCTATGGTTGCCATGGGATCCGAAGCAAATTAAAAAAGTATTCTTCACAAGGAAATTCACGCAACCAAAATGCAAAACCTTGATAAGAGCAGTACCAAGGCATAACAGGAACACAGTAGGGTCAATTAAAATACCCTCTTGAGTGACAGGGAATTGTGCTGAGTTTAGTTCACATTTACTTTACTCTGTATCTTACACCAAATAAGTATGCTTATACAAGTAAGTCTTTGGCATCCAGAGATCCCCCTTTACTTGAAATCAGACATCAATTAAAACACTGTAGTTTATGTTGGACTAAATAGTAGTCTGTACAAAACAATACAGTGAGAAACATCCAGGAAGCTACTAACAGGCACACAAGGTTGGGGATCTCATCCACGGGTAGTTACGAATGAAATTAATAGAGTCTGGAGCACCTGATTGCTTTTCGTAATGAGATCCCCAGTGAGGAGTTCACAGTGGTAATGTTGGCTGGCTCTGGAGCTGAAGGTACACGAAATGATGGCGAGTTGTAATGGGAAGTGAATCTTGTATGAATGATCAGAAAACAACAACTGGGAATAATGCCGTATTTTTAAGGGAATCCCTATAACCCATGTAGTTACAAAGGAGCTTTACTCGGCCCAAAATTCTTCTAAATGACATCTGGTATTTAAGAAACTGGAGCAAATGAGAAAGATTGCATTGTGGTAAGTGAAAATATTTCCTATTTTTTAATTATAGCTAATGTTTTTTCCATAGGAAAACATTTTGAGCTTGGTAGCATTTAAAGACAAACCTATGACTTCAACAGCTAAATATAGTTTTCAGTGGTAGAGTAAGAACATCTGAAGTAAAATAGTCAAAACATCTCTCACATTATACACTCACTCAAAATTCAGTTTTAAAACCTTCATGGGGAATCATATTTAATATTTAGTTAAACATTGCCAATTATCTTTGGAACCACAGAATAAAGCAGAACTTGCCACAAAAAGGGACATGGAGCAGCCTATTCCAATATGAACGAAGCTCTGAACGTAAGTAATCCTTTTAAAGAATAGAAAGGAAATACATTAAAGGTTCAGTGACTCTCATTAAAATTAGTTATTCCCAACACTGATCAGGAAATGTGATCCTCTTGAAACAATCTCAAAGAGGATACTGTCATTTTGATAATTACATGTGACTGCAATTTGTGCTAAGATATATGTAAAAGTAAACTACATCTTACTGCTGTTCAAATATTTATAAGCTTTCCAGCTGAGCAGTGCTAATTAAAGCTTTATACACTTAAAAAGAAAATTTAAAATAGTACTTTTAGCTTGGCTTTTGAAAATATTTTTTTTTTTTTTTCCCCACCAAGATGTCATACAGCAGCACAGCTGCAGAGGCATTACGTGCAGAAGGCTGTCATAGCTGAAGAGTAAATCAGGAGCTACTATTTCCAGTGCATTGCAATTTCCCATGACTGGTTTTGTTGGCATTGGTAGAGTCTAATTCAGAATTGTGGGGTTCAAATTTAATTATTTAATTTGAATATTTCCCAAGGCCTTTAAGAGTAGTTACAGAGGGTGTAAGGCACTGGTCTGAACACCCAGAGCTGTTCCGCTGCCTGCGAGCTAACTACGACACGCTTTTTTGGCAACAGAGATCCTTCAAGTTCTGTTCTCCTCCCACACTCGCAGAGCAGTAGTTTCAACTTAATGGGACTATTGCTTGGTAACATTAATATTAACATCAGGTCAGGGTTAGTAACATTAAACGAATAAAACAGATGAACTGGAAGCTAACTTTTAGAGAAAAAACATCTAGTTCAGGCTTACATAAAGCCTCTTGTGAGAGAGAGGGCTCCTAAAGCCTTTTGCATTTATTAAAGCTGGAGTTGGATTTACACTGAAAGCTGCAAAAACCTGAAGGAAGGCCCCAGAAGAAGGGCCAGTAAAATCCCGTCAGGTTACCGATAGCCCAGCTCACCTTCTTCACCCAGATCAGCCCTTGTGCCACTGCAAGGGGAGGAGGGCACGGGGCAAGAACAAGGGACCAAGGTAGAGGTGGTTCTTTCTTTTGGCACCAATGCGCTGCCAACTTAAGCTTTATGTGGAGCTATAAGATGGTTCTGGAGTGAAGGAAATTCTGCTTGAGGATTAAGCAGAAGAGAGAAAAAATGTTTTCCTCTGTTCTACCTAAAGTGATCACTAGTATAATTCTTCTGGTTGGAAATATGCTGTTCTGAAGCCTGATTTCTGGGTAGAAAGTATGTGAGTTTGGAGACCTTGTTTCTACCAGCCCCACAGAGTTTTCCTTTGAGGAAGAAGAAGAGGGACAGAGTATGTCCGTGTGTGTGCATCCGCATCCGTGTGTGTGCGACACAACTGCTTTGCACCTTGGTAGTCACTGGGGCGGTTCTGGGGAATAAATGGGGGCAGTACTTTCTTCAAAAGGAAAAATACATGCCCTGAAACTGGTGGTTTCAAGTGTTTGTCATTGACTAAAATAAAATTGCTCAGCGTTGTTATTACTTGATAACGGTGGCATTAGGCAACAGTAGTGCAGAAGTTCAAGCGGAGGAGTGTTGTTCCTCTGTAGGGTACCGCAGCCAGGAGGGCTCTCTCTGTAGAAGCTGCTGTGCATCGGACAGCCGATCTTGATAGGAAGGTGCCTTCGGTACTGAAATCTTTCACTGTACGTGTCATATTCTTATTGAGCATGTTGGATGCTTATTTTTCCATAATAAAGATGAATGAGGGTATGCCACCACAGGTTGTGTCTTGAACGGTTTGGTAGATGTTTGTGCTGTGAATGACTGCTAGAGAAGTATAAATTGCTGCCTTATTATGAAGAATACCCTTCCTTCTCAATCTACCTTCCCTCATCCTCAAGTTCTAAATGAGATTTTGCAGCCATTTTTGTGTGTGTTTTTAGGGATTAAGAGTTAACATTATCTTGCGTATTTCTTTCTTTGTTTTTGTTACGTTAAAACCTACAGCTACTTTAAGGAGATGCTTGTATCAAAGATTAGTACTTACCAAATCTATTAATGTTAAATGTAATATTTTATTCAGGTATTGCTGTGCTTATCTTGTTTTTAGCTGAGCTGCATTCTAATTGAATATCATTGGTTTTTTAAAAGCTTTATTTCAATACGTAATGTCTTTGACATATTTAATGTCTTATTTTATAGAGCTATTTAACTTGTAATAGTAATGCAATGATGTGATAAACATTAATAACATTATTTATAATTTCAGCAATCACATTCATATAGTGGTATAAAGTAAGATTATCTTAGTGCAATAATATTATAAAATGGTACATCTTATTATCACATTTACTGTACAGTTTATACTGGTTTTGACATTTGACAATGGCCATACAGTCCAGAGCACAGATGGTGTGGTCCCAGACCACTGCCCAGTGGTCACCAGACCATGTACACAGAGAGCAGCGAGTACCATCAAGGGTGGTCGGGATCTCTTCCAGTTCTCTGGTTTTTTTCCTTCCTTCTCCCCTCTACTTTTTGATCTTCCCCTCCACCTTTCCTGTTCCCTGCTTCCTCTTACTATTTGTTTCTTCCTGCATTGCTTAAGGAGGACACTTCAGCCTTGGGAGCAGTCTTCTGCTTGTCCTTAAGAGGAGACTCAAAGGAACAGTGGCCAAACGAGAATGGTTCTGAAACCATGGGGTAAGTACCTAGGGTACTTTCTAGTCTCCATCTACTGAGTAGCTCAAAGACTTCTTGACTTAGGTATGGTGCCTGAGTATTTAACAACTCTCAGTGGTTTTATATTCCGTGAAGTTGTCCAGACTCCCCTAGTGCTCCCGAGTGCTTTTGGCACTCCCTGTACCTTTTGGTAAGTAGTTCCTTAAATCTCCTCTCTGCTACATGAAGAAAACTCTTTAATTTGTTTCCAGCATAGCTCCTGCTAGCTTAATTTGATCCCCTGCAGTTTTTGTTTTGGAAGAGGCGATGAATACTTGGTCTCTATCCAACCCCTCTATACCACTCATGATTTTGCAGATCTTTGTCATACCCCTTTTTAGTCATCACTTTTTCAGACTAGAGAAAAATATTTATGTGACAAGTTTTTTTTAAAAAAAAAAGCTTAAAAAAAACCCATTTTTGAGACTTTGGGAAAATGCTACTGCTTATGAAAGACACCGTCCATTTTGTGGAATGATGGGCAGTATTCTGCTTTGCTCCGTGACTAATAGATGGTTGAGCTACCTGGTTTTATGTTTGGTAAGCCTTTATCATCGCTAGCAGGGGACTGCCCCTTTGCTTGCATGGTAGTAAGGCTTACCATAATGAGGTTCACTGCAGTCTGCCAGGCTGTCCTGCAGGCAAGCAGAACCGCCCAAATAAATTACAGCACCAATAATAGGTAAGAGACATTTTCTTCTTCCCTAATATCTTGCTGAAACAGATTTAGTACTAAACAGTTAACGGAAACAGACTTTTCAATGTATTTAAAAAGGACTGTCAATCACAAGGGAAGTAATATCATTCTATCTGCTATCTGTAGTTACCATTCAGAAAACGAAACGTTCATTGAATTTTCTTGTAGGCATAAAATAGGAGCCTTTGCCGAACTTGGGAAGAGGCTACATTCTCAGCACAAGACAGTAAAGTAGAAACAAGAAAACAGACAACATCAACCTGAAATTATCAGAAGAGTTGCACTGGCAATGCATTACTTGGAAAAATGCAGGAGTTAAATAAGAGATGATTATTCTTTTTGGGTACTTCAGGATAGATGAGATTACATTAAGGGAAAAATACTGTGATTCTGGCTTTTGTCTTTTGTAACAGAGGCCATTGGCTTTCTTCGCTTAATTTTATCATAGAATCACAGAACGGATGAGGTTGGGTGGGACCTCTGGAGATCAGAGTCCAATGCCCCTTCCCAGAGCAGGTTGTCCAGGACCCCTTCCCATCAGGTTTTGCGTATCTCCAAGGACAGAGCCTCCACAACCTCTCCAGGCAACCGGTTCTAGTGTTCAAACACCACCACATAAATAAGCGGTTTTTGATATTCAGCCAGTGTTTCCTATATATTAATATGCCTCTTATCCTGTCTAGATACCACTGAGAAGAGTGTGGCATTTTCTCTGCTGAAGGTCAGTCATCACAGGAAAGACTGAAGTGAAGAAGGTGTTGAGTACCTGGGTCTTTTGTGTGTCCTTTGTCACCAGGTCCTCTTGTCCCGTTCAGCGGCAGGCCCATGTTTTCCCATGGCTACTTTTTGCTGCTGATCTCCTTGTAGAAGCCCATCTTTTTGCACTTCATATCCTTCACAGGTTCAACTCCAGATGGGCTCAGTTTAAATGTAACAGACGGTTTTAGATAGATTTAGCTAATTCCAAAGCCTCTTGCAAATTAGTCTGGCTCTAGCAGAGGTTTCACAGCTCAGTTTTACAGATGCTACTTGTTACTTGAAGAACCAGGAGTTTAAGAAAAGTAAAAATACAATTCCCAAACCAACACAATTGTTGCTTTGGACCTCATTTCCTTAAGTGTAGGAAATCTATTTATTTTCAAATTAATTTTTGCCAGCAGAGCAAATCAGACTCTCCTGGACCTGGTACAGGTAACAAAGCACTTAGAAATTGAATGACCCTTTTGAAAACTGAAGTAACTTGTTATTTTGTTCAAACTATCTGCCTCTGGTTTTTGCCCTTCTCTGTAATTTGCCCTTAAAAAAATGCGTAATACTTCCTGAGGATACAAAATGTCATTGTCACTCAACTTAGCTGGAGCTTATGTGAAACAGGTTGCTTATTAGAATTAGCTTATAATTAATGTAAACTTTGCTAACTATAAATATTTGCTTAATTTCTGAGTAGCCAGTAAAATAATATTTGGTATAGATGGTTCAGTGCTCTAAAAGCACCAGGACAGAAAATTCCTTTGCCTCACCAATTCCTCGGACACATACTACAGCACTGAAAATCACTATCGACTATTAATATAGATCTAAAGTCTGTGTATTTCACACTTAAAATACATGGAACATTTAAGAGTTTAAGATCTCTTCATATTTTCCCTCTAACCATGACTATTTCTTCATTTCAATGTGCTGACTGCACATTTTCCCCCCACTGAGTCACTTATTTATATCATGAAACAATCCATAATCTTATTTTTTTAAAACCTTTCTGTAGAATACATAATCTACTCCCAAATGCAAATTAAGTAAACAATGATGAATTGGGCCCGCATTCAAAAAAAACCACTCAAAAGTTTAAGCAAATGCTCGAACATTTTACTATGTGGGAGTACCTTTAAGCATGAATTCAAAATTAACCCTGTATGGGAATAACATGCTGAACTGGAAAAGCAGGTCATGTTTGTAGGACAAAAACGTGAGCGCCCAGAAGTCAAGTGTAACACTTCTGTTTACGGACTGATTCACTGTCCTCTTTTATAGCGATAGTAAGGAAGGTGAGCCTGGGGAATGCAGTCCTCCACGCCTGATCTGCTTGCAAAGAGGGATTCCAATCTAGGCACGTGCCTTACTTGCAACTCGTAGTTGTTTGATGCATGCATGAAAAAAATGTTTAAGCTGTATGTGTGAAATGAGAGGTAGAAATGACCTTTTACTACCATTTCCATGGTGACAGTTCTCGGTTTGGTGTCACTAAACTGTTCATTAATACTGAATTAACTATAAGGGACATCTGGAGTGGACATGATAAAACAAGTGAAAGCAGAAGAAAGTGAAACTGTGTTAAAGACTGTGCTTTAAATTTTTTAGAGACATGTGTTTTAGAAAAGCTTTGCAATATCATTGTCTGTCTTACACTGTCAGCACGCTTTATGCAAGGCAAAGAGCATGTGGGGAAAACAAGTCTTTACAGCCAAGGCTGTTAACTTGTAGAGGGGTTACGTCTTACATTCTTAATCTTTGAATTTCATTCAGTGTGTCCTAGATATGAGAGGAAAAGCAATTATGCACCATTTCTTTTACAACCATTTTTTTTGAGTTATATGTACATTTATGTGTATTTCTAGATGTCATACATCATTCACATGAGGAATAACTAAAATAAAATGTCACTCAATTCTCTACTTTCATTCCTAATAGATAGGGTATAAGCAAAACAGTCTTGTTAGGCTGCTGTGTCGAGCTACTGAGCTGTATTTGCAACATCTGTTAAGACTGAAATCCCATAAATAAAACATCTAAGAATTCAGCTTATCTACTTTTGAGGTGGCACGAATATGTTCACATATTGTATGAGCTGAAGGAATCTGGGCTTCTTAGGCTGAAGAAAAATAAGCTGTGATTGGTAGCAGCAAATAGTTTGATCATCAAGAAAATGTACCCTGTACGTATTGACTTTTAATAAACAGGAGCAATGGCCCATCCTCTGTTTAGCAGGAGACAATTCAATTAGTACTTAAAGATTCTGCTTTATTAGCACAAGGAGTTTAGTAATAACAGGTATGAGAATGCCAGTGTTACCTATGAAATCTCATATTTAATGATATTTAATATTTGTTAGATTTCACTGAAAACAAAAAGCAAAAGAAGGAACGGTTTTGTAGTAAACAGTTACGTCTTCCATTTGTTACTATTAATCATTTTGCATCTGTGCTTCTTTTTTTTTTTTTCTTGAATTGTTCTCATTTGAGAAGCCTGCGTTTTTTCCAGACTAATGCGTTTGTTTACATTTATGCACCACAATCATTTCACCCAAGTCAACACATTTCTAGAATTTGTAAACCTGGAACCAAAGCATGTGACTCAATAAGCAAGTAAATCTGATAGACTCTTTCCAAGTATAACATCTGTCAAATGTAATGCGAATACAATTGTTTCAGGGGGGCTTTCTCTGGGTAGGTGGGTTGGTCAGAGTTTACTACTTACTAATGTGTTGTGAAACGTTACCATCTCTCCACCTAAATTCTAAGCCCCAGGTGAAGCTGCTCCCCATCTCATCCCAGCCGGGCCGCCGTGAAGGTTCACAGCCCTGCCCGCTGGCAGCAAACCAGACTTTCTAGCCCAGGCGCTTGGGGTTAATGTTTGCAGATCTAGAGGACTTTGCTGTTGACCACCCAGCTAAACATACGATGTGAAATGCACTCACTTCAGAGCAAGAGTTTGCTTTGGAGTAGTGTCCAGGATTTCTTTGGCAATTATTAGCTTTGCTAAACACGGTATCAAAATAGTGTATTTAAAAGTAAAGATCACTTTGTTGCGAACTACTGCTATCTTCTTTTCAGTACTGTCAGGAGTCTCTAACTCAAAGCTGAAAAGTTCTTATTTTGAGCCACCATATGGCTGTGAATTAAAATTTCTTAGGCAGGCAATTTTTTAAGACAGAATAACTGAGGTCTAGTCTATTGTCATTGACTTACACCAGTCCCTACAAGCATGACAGGCATAGTGTGAAAGCTGGTTTTTTTCTTAGGGATGATTGTTCCATCTTATGCTAACGTTGCCCACATTTTGGTGACATCCTTCATTATATACTCTGAAGAGTCTTACATCCCTGATTGAAGCACATAAAACTTCACTGAAATTCTCTCAAGCTATTATTTCATTTAGTGTAAGTGCCACGGGCATCTCAATCACTTAAACACTTTTTCTAAATGTTTGCCTGCTTGTATTTCACGTTCGCCTGACCTAACTTACCCACATCTGAAAGGTCACGGCAGGTTTCCTTCACCGTAAGTCAGCGTAGCCTCTGCTGACAGCCTGGGGATACGGACGGATCGGGTGAAGGTAGCTGTATGACTCGGTTTACTATTGCTGGAATTTCACCTATAAGAAGAATCCTTGCTTCAGTTTTTATCCTGCAGAAGCTGTTTCTTAAGCCAAGGAACCCAAATGCTGGTTTTCCCTATAGTTCTTTTCTTTGTCATATATGAGCTGGCTACTGAAATATTTCTGTGGTTTCTGAAAAGCATTCTGTTGTTTCCTTATTTAAAAACAAAACACACACAATTTCCCACCTCCTTCCACCCACCGAAATACTGTCCGTGACTACGGATATAAATCTCGTTAATGCCCCTCATTGTTACTTCCCGTTTAGAGCTATTCTTGATCTACTTTTTCTTCCAGGAGGCAACTCTTATAAAAATCTTTTCTATAAAGGGAGAATCTTGTAATTCTTTGAAGAAATCAAATGTCAGCATCCTGATTATCATGTCATCAGAATTCGGAGCGCAACATCTTATGTTCCAGTAGTTCCTTGTCCCGTTTTAGTTTTCCGTTTCAAGGTATTACTTTTTCAGTTGGAATTTGACATCACTTTTGAAATGACATTTATGACCACGGATGGTATTCAACCATCATTAAAGGCAGTGGGTGCCTCTGTCTGCGGCAGCCACCCTTTGGGACTAAAAACCTACTCAGACTTCTCTCTAATCCTGCTCAGATGCAGGAATATACCATGAGAATCCAACAAGACTCTAACATCAGACCAGTTTTGACAGTTTTATACAGTTTACTTCTATTAGGCTGGCACACCAAAAAAAGCCAAGTTGATGCAGATGCTATAAACCTGTAGTTATCGCTGCTGAATCACTGCAGTATTTCATTTGAATAGCATAATGGGAAACTGCATATAGAAGGTGATGGCCAATTAAGCATCGAAAGAAAGGCAGAGACAGATCTTGTATGAGGCTGGATAATACATACGAAAAAGTCTGCTGGCAGAGTCGTATCGGTAAATGAACATTTTGGCAAGAATTGCTGTTATTGGTTCATCAAGCAAAGTCAGTTTTACTACCAAAAGCACTTTGATATCAGCCTTATTGTGTCGATACTGGAAGGAAAGTGGAGAATTAATTAAAAAAAAAATAAAAATCTCACTAGTGTTTCCAAGTTGGAACTTTTTTTAGAGTGGGCTTAAATGGATTTTTCTCTAAATAACTACTGCTAGGGTTTCTATTTTCTGGGTTTTCATTTCCTTCTCATATTCATCATTTGCATTCTACTGGCCCCTTTAATCCAGGTTTTAAATTATTTCTATCAAACTGAGATCAAACTATCTTATCTTGGTATTATAATAGTAATATGCTTTGTTGTTTTCAGCTTGGCAGTTTTGTTCAAGAATGTACATCATTTATATTCAGGTAAGACTCTATTTGCATGAAGAAATTCAAGTGCAGCAGCTTTTCTATTTTCCCTGGAACGTTTTTCACATTTTAAACATGTAACCATTCTGGATCACCTTTTTCCATGGCTTGTGTAAGTCTATTAAAATCATATTTGCTGTAGGCAGTAAACCAGCCTAAAGCTGAAATACTGGCTGTGACCCTTTGGAAAGATGAAAATAATTTATCAGAAAAAGTATTGTGTCCCTTTGGCAATGTCACAAGTAATTATCCTTGTGGCATTGTATATCTAGCATGTAGATTGCCATCAAATGGCCAGGGTGAACTAAAATGCATTCTGTTGTTCCATATTTCATACAGAAATTATTTTACAGTTAGGCAGATATTGTTCTGATAGAAAGGGGAAAATTGTGAAAACTTAGGGCAAAACTCTGCTGGGGCAGATGTAGTCATATATTTCTAAGTCCACTGTTAAGCTAGCATTTTAGCTTCTTCCAGATGTCACGGTGCGTACCTTCTGATGCTGTCTTAAGCCGTATGTTTAAACAGGAAAACAGAAGTAGAAAACGCAATTTGTCTACAGGTAAATTGTAGCTGATTTTGTCATTGTTTAAGGTGAATTTTACCTGCTGCATCTAGAGATATGGCTTAGTGTTGGGGGACGACAGAGTTGTTCTGGCAGCTCGACTTGAACTAGCCTCATTACTCTTGGATTCTGCCCTGAGGCTCTTTCTACCCCATTTTGTACAACTAGAGCAACATGAAGAGACTGAAGTTTTGCAGAGACTTCAGTCTATGACATGAACTACTAATTTATCTCACTTTTTTTTTGTGTGTGTGTATGTCTAAAAGTAGCTGGCTTTCCTTGTACAAGAAACCCATTGAGTTGTCCAATGAGATTGTCAGAAGGAGCATTTTATTATTAAGGTCTGAGAAGCCATGTTTGAGGTGTTTCTTTTCGTTTTTTAAACCTGTTATGATTAAACAATATTTTTTGTGATGTTTCATGTTGCTTAATTTTTAGGGTGAAGTTAAATAAGGGAAACGATCAGCAAATAAGATGAGTGTCAAAACCAGAAATAGTCATGAAAACTGTTTTGCTACCTTTACAGAGGCAGTCTGTAATGATAACACTTTTAAAAACTAGTATACGTATTTCGTACACAGAAACTATTATGTTACTATTTCATGAACTACAGAAGTCCTTCGTGATGAACATAGTATTTTTTTTTTCTGTTTACCATGCTATTTACCTATCCATTTGAAAAGTTAACATTGTTTTCAAATGCAACTTAAGCAATGTCCAAAGAACTAACTGAATTATTTAATAAATACACACTGGTTTCAGATGGATTGTATATTGATAAACCTGTTTATTATTCCACACGCAAAGCATCAGCAAAAAAAGGTTCAGTCTAAAATACGTGCAAGTCTCCAGCAGAACAGATTAGCAATAAAAAGGTTATGGAGAGCAACCTATGGTAACACTGTTCATAGATAAGAACCTTCTTTGATATAGCTTCTTACTTCAAATAAAAACGTTGAAATGCAACTGGATTTAGGCATAAAATGAGATAATATTTCAAAAATCCACTACTAAAATAATTACATCTGGAAGCAAATATTTGATTAGCGCTTCTTACATACATCACAGCTATGCTTAACACTTGCAATTGAACTCATTTAATAAGTGGCATCTTCACAAATCACATCTATGGGATATTGATTTGGAAACTAAAAATGTGCAGATCCAAAAATAATGACCACTTTGCAAAATGTCGTTGTACTCAAACATTGTGGGGCAACTCTAGCTGTATTTGGTGAATTTCCATTTCCACCTGATTGCTAGTTTAAGAACCTGGACTGATTTATCAGTCTTGGAAGTACTTTTCAGTTTCTTCCTTTACCAGTAGCAAGGTACAAGACACTGACATTATATGGTATTACATATAACAGAAGCTTATTACCATTCTTTTTTTTTTTTCCAATAATAATGATCTATTTCACCACAATAATGATATTATATCACAAAGTTAAGAATTTTATTGAAAATTTTTAACCATCGCATGAGAGAACAGTTACTGTAAGAAAAGGTTTTAAGACTCAAGACTTAAAAATTAGCTGTCATTTGTTCTACTCATTTCAGATGCTCTGTGTTCCAATGTATTTCACTGACTACTTATGTACCGGTGACCAGCTACCAGCAAGATGGACGGAAGGTGAGGGATGTTTGTGGCTCGACTAATTGCTAGTAAATCCATCTGTAGTAAGATGTGCAGTTGTGGGAGAGAGCATGATTTCTGTGAGGTCCTGGGGACAAATGCCAGGCAACGCATCCCACCGATGGTCCTGCTCCGCGCTCAGCACACGACACAGTGGCTGGACTTTGCTGCTGTGCGAAGTGCAGACCTGACATCTCCTGCTGCTTCTGGCGACAAGTCACAGAATCACATGTGGTCCTCGACATCTGCGGTGGCCAGGGCCCGACAGCCAAATTGTGAACGCAGGCAGCTGCACTCTTCAGTGCACAGGCTTACTTCTTTAGCACCTTCTGCACGTGTGAGCATCCCTGTGGAAGCTGCCCTCGGAGACTTGTTTAAATTGCCTCCCACTACTCTGGTCATTTATAACAGCTGGGGCTGTCTCTGAGGCTATCATCTGATCTCTCTCTTGTTCCTGTCTGCTATTTCCCCAAGTATCACCTCAGCGTCCAGACGGAACGGTAACTCTCTAAGTCAGGGCTCAACGAGAAACACACGTCCCCACAGTGTGCCCCAGAGAGTAACTAGAATTACTGTCATTGCTTTGTAATCTTCCAGCCCTGGCGGGCTCTGCGAGTCCTTTGTACAATCAAATAGCAACCGCACTGTTTGCTGAAGGATGCCCACATCCAGGAGACTCAGGAGGCACACAACGACTGACCCTCGCTTCTGCTTATTGCTTAGTTACGTGAATGGTGACTGCTTCTTTGTGCCAAGCTTGGCCAACCTCACTACCCTGGCACCCAGCGGACAATTAACGCAGGTTCTCAGCTCCTGCTGGCCTCCGCGGCATCGCTTTGGGTGGCTCCGACACCTCCGCACCCTGCCCTCAGCCTCCCGAAAGCTGCTCCCCAGGTAGGCACGTAACGCTCCAGCTCTGACGGTTCCCTTCACAGTGAACGCGTGGGACTGCTGCCTGTCCACGCTACTTCTAAATAACTGAGTGGATGCAGTCTGGGTGTTAGTAAAAAATAATGGTATTTAAGACAATTTTTCAAGTTTATTAACAGAGATAATGTCCCCATTTGTAATGACTATGCAACACAGTTTGTGACTTGCGTTGGAGGGACTAAACCTTCGTCCTGATAAATTATACCTTGAAATGCATTTACTTGTTTTGAAACATTATTTCTCTGTGGTTTTCAAAAAAATGTTTTCTGCTTCTGAAAATAAACGAGTTATCAGTAAGAGGGTACATTTTGTTATAAAACTGTTTTGTTTCTATTCGAACAGAATGTATTTGGGAGACAAATTTTCTTAATTTGCTAACTAATAATGTCATTCCTTTTCTTTAGAGATAATTCTAACACCTTAATAACCCTGCAGGATACTTATTAAAATGTAAGAGATTAAATTCTAATGAGCACACTACAGACCTCTTCTTGAAAGGGCTCCCAGAAAGGGATTAAAAAAAAATAATAATTCATTTTCCAACCTCTAACAAAAAGCAGAATGTAGTACATAGCTGTAACCACCTACATGAATAACCATAAATTAAGTGGTGTTTTGCCGGTTAGCCAGCCATTTATCCCTTAGACTGCTATACATGAGCAGGCAGAAAGTCTTCATTTTCCCCAGAATGGATGATTTGGAGACTTTGCTATATATCAGCCTTAACCGTACTTCTTCTTGTGCATAAGTACTGATGGATTTACAATAAAGAGGCTATCAGGACCTTTGTCAAGCTTGTAGATAACCCACGGAAGAGGATACACGATGTGAACACCTTCTGTACAGCGGGAAGATGGCCCGGGAGGAAGACAGCATTGTAGAGCCATGGCGATAAGGCTGTCGGATCATGGAGACCCTCAGCGGAGAATGGGCAGTGACCACCGTTACAGCCCTACCCAGCTCATAGCAGGGGTGAAGCGTTTTATGGTCCCTGCTTTCTCTGATACTGTTAGCACCTACGCTTCGGATTCACTGGAATAAATGAAATTCTGTACCCGCAGTAAATACGTCACTCTCAGTCAAAATAAAGAGAGAGTTTCCTGGTGAGTTCAATATGAGCAGAATAGAGCTCGTAATATAGTTCTTGACCAGCTTGAGGCGGGGAATAAAAACAAACCTGATTCCTACAGATCAAGAAATACTTGTGAATTATGGATTACTAATAAAAAGATTTGCACTGATTGGGGCACATTAGGAAAAGCCGTTAATATACTAGCAACAAAATATATTGTAGCGAGGTAAAACATATACTAAAGGTAGAGGTGGTGATAAGTACTATAAAAAATGAAAGAATTAAAACATTTTGTAAGAATTGTGATGTAAATATCCTACTTTCCTACTGTATCGTATGCTGTAATGTCAATGATATATTAACATGCTATTTAGGAACACAAAGCAATAAAATACAATTGATGGGGAGGACATTTTAAATACCAGCATTCAGGCTGAGTATTATTGTGAATCCCCTATAAAACCTGTACTCCCAAATTATGAGCTAATTTTTGCCAAGTGATATAACATAATTAAACTAAAACCAGCACATGAACTGTTATGATACCCAGGTGATCAAAGGTAAAGCAGTTATTTACCTTACATTACTGTTCTCTCCTCAGAACAAACAAATAATTAAGAACAATTTAGTTGAGAGGAAAGTAGTGAAGTGGATATGAGGTACATTGCATTAAGATAAAAGAAAAATATAAGGAAAATGTAGATACGCCTTCACAATGCTGGAAGCATTATAAGGCAAGGAGCAGGAATATGTCTTGTATTTACAGGGGATAAAAATAGAGAGTACTACTAATGGAAAGGCAAGCAATAAACAACATGAAAGGTTGGGTGAAGCAACAAAATGCAGGAGAAGACAAGAGTAAAGTAAAAGTAGAAAGAAAGATAACCTGGAAAATAACCATGGCATTGCTTCCACAAAGCTGAAAGACACCCCCTACCCCCCTTTTTTTTCCACGTTGGACTCCATACAAGTGAAAAGATAGAGGTCTTTGCCCGAAAGCCTCACAATCCAGCATGAAGTCCAAACTGAACGTAGCACAAGAAAGGTATAGAGTAAAGGTCATCCGCTCATATAGTTTTATGTATTCTGGTACATAAGTTGATTGAACTGAAATTGTTTAAATTATTTTTCTAAAACTTGGCTGTAGATGAACATGGAAGAAGGATGGTGATAAACTTCAGCAGATCCAGCGGAGGTTGGGGCGGGTTGCCCAGAGAGGCTGCGGATCCGCTATCCCTGGAGGTTTTCAGCACCCAACTTGGAAGAGCCCTGAGCACCCCGATGTGAATTCAGTGCAACCTTGCTTTAGGCAAAAACTTGCACTAGAGACCTCCCGGGGGCCCTCTGCACACGGTGAGTTTGTGATTCCTTACTTTTGCACAAGCCACGAGTCCGTATCTATCACAAGCTCTATCTCACTAATGTTAATTAGCAGATGTACTTTTGTAACTGAAATGTGCTTTGAGAAGAGATTTGCCTCCAATCTACAAAAAGTGCATTTAAATTGATGAAATTAAAACAACAGAACTAATTAAAAAAAAACGACGACAGATGATTTAAAACAACAGATGAATTTAAAACAACAGAATCAATCAGAAATGGTGAGACTAGATAGCCATGAATAGACGGCATCGTTTGGAGGGGAAAAAAAGCCAAAACAAACAAAACAACCTAACAAAGAGAAGAGATAGAAAAGGCAAGAATTGAAAAATTAATTCAGTTATTTCTTGTTACATATGAGCTAAACATATGTTTTTAGTGGTGTAATTCCACTGATTTTGATGATACATGATACCTGTTAAAAATAGTAAGACGTCTAACATTTACATTCAAGATGGCTTACTTTTTCATCAATAACTATTTTGTACTAGATTTGCACTACATACAATTTTGAAATTTTGACTTATCTTTCCAATTCTTACATCTTTTATCTACTCTCTGTGCTCATTCTTTCAACTCTCAACCATATCTCTTAGGTTTTTTTTTCTGTCTGGCTACAAAGTTATTGTAAAAGAGAAAACAGATGAAACAGCAGAATAATGAAAGTGGATGTCCCCTCTGGTGAGATCTAGATTTCCTCGGTGGAGTATATATGACTTTCTTTAATTTTTGACACTTGAAAGCTTTCTTTAATAATGTCATTTCAGTCTAATTGTATACAGTCAGCATGTTAGACGTCTTTTAAAAGTGCTCCCATCTTTTATTGTTTTTAGCAACCAATTAGTTCCCAGCCCAACTACTCCCAGTTGCTCAGCTGTATACCGGCGATTTGGCAGGCATAGCATGTTGGAGTAAAGCACTCGTCTTCTGCCCCTTGCAGTCTTAAAGTACAAAAGCATAGATGGAGGTGTGTGCAGTGAAAATGGAAGAACCAAAACAACAAACTACATCTGTTTACCTCTTCTTATGGTCGCCCCACCTAAACCCTTCTAATGCCAGGATGTTGCATTTCTGGAAAGAAAAGAAGCAATCATTTAAGGAATTTTATAATTAGGAAACATTTCTGCTACTATTGCAGATTAATACTATGCTTTCCTTTGCTAGATCTGATCGCATTTAATTATCTTCTGTCCTTGCAAAGCCACTTGATGATGTGACTCTTGATTATAAGAAGGTTGTACACAGCCAGCAGAGGTCAAGGTCCCAATGGTCATTACAGTAGTACATCAGTGGTGCCGGTTGAAGTCAACAGAATTGCTTTTACATACTTTAAGTTTGAGCCCATGATTAAGCCCTGCTTTTTTTCTTTTTTCTCTGTTCTTCCGTATTGAGGTCACTTTGACTGTTTTATTCTATTTGTGCTTTCAATCTCCATTTTTTACTGAGGATGTTGTAGGCTGAGCAGGAATTCCACATTTTCAAGTGGCATACCGAAAAGTTATTTCCTGCTTAAAAGTTTTCTTCTTTATTAAGTACTTTCCAGAATACATCTTAGTTTGTTCTGATACGGAATGATTGAGACTAAAAGGTAGTTCTGTTTCCAGCAGCCGCTGGCAGAGGCCTGAAAAGGCTTGTGCAAGCATCGCCATCACCACTGCAAACAGCTGAGCTGGGGCAAAGGGAGCAGGGTGCCACTTTGGCATTCCACTCCCCACTCCTTTGAGACAGCTCCAGGGTGGGACACTTCTCCTTTCTTCCTCTTTTCCTCCCTGAGCTAGGAATAGTTCCAGGAGTAGAAGACAGTTTCAGTGTAGAGCAACTACTGGTTTTTTTACCTTGTATTTTTATCTCTTCCATATGATGCTGATCCCAGAGGAGCACAAGTTGAACATCCCTGTCTTTTTTTCTGCATCTTCTGCTGCACGTAAAAATTCAGGTCTGTGAGGTTCTTTTGGAAACTCTGAAAAGCTCCTTCTCCTTTGGCTTTGCAAACATGGATTTTGATCATAGGATACGGCTGGTGTAACTTCACCATAATGTAACATTCACCATACTCCAGAACTCGGGTACAACATGGTAGCCATTGCAATAATTAAAGCATGCCTCAGTCTCACATGGTATACATAATCACACCTGATACTTCTGAACTCTAATTAAGTTTTGGGACTTCTGCAAAGCTTGGGAACATGCTCCACTCATTTATATTACAAGACTGAATTGTGTTAGGATACTACTATGTTGGAACAATGTTTTCCAAAACAGTTGACTTAAAATAGGTCTGACTTCAAAGGGTATACAAATTTCTCTTCTAAAAGTTTGTGGTGCTCCAACGAAACAAATAAAGACAAACGTATACCTAAATAGTTGAAAATAAGAATCTTAATTGTCAGGAGAGATGCTTAATAATGTGTATATATTAGATTAGTTGTATAATTATATCAAGTTATTTGTTTTACGTGTTTAATATTTTATTTCTTTACTATCAAAAATGGCTATTTCTAGATACAAGTATAACCTTAGAGGTTAAACTGAAATACTATGCTTCTGACTACTCATGAAATACTCCCTCTAGTAAAACATATTAACAAACATAACAACAGTACAAAAGCATTCTTTTTCTCTTTGTTTGAATAGTTATCACATTATTTGATGGACTTTCCCTGACAAAATGGATTAAAATCATAAAGCTGTAAGAAACACGTGAGTATATCGCCTTTCATCTTTCTCTCCAATCACCTAGTTGGACAAATGGGGCATGTAGTTACTTGCCTCCTCCTTAGCTCATTTGCCCAAGGCAACAAACCAGAGAAATTACAGGTAATAGTTTATCAAATGCTTGTAGCCAGTTAACTCCCTCTCTACCTGTCACTGGGCATCATTTTCTTAACAGAACCTTGACCCAGGTGTGCCAGTAGCTGGAAAGTTCGGTAGGTGGGATGCAACTGTTAAATAAAAGATGCATGATGTGCATTTTAGGTTTTAAATGTACATTAGCGTATCTGAGAGTGAACGTGCTAATAAAAGATGACATTTTATCAACGATATTGTGAAAGCCTGGGGAGAAGAACTCAGAGCAGTGTTACCCTGTGATACAGACAGACAGGAGGAAAGACTTCACGGTCAATGCACAAGGGCTGTAACTGTGCATTTGAATTTCCTGTGGTGGAAGCGTGCAGTGGGCACAGGCTTGAATCAAAATCAACAAGAGGGCTCATAACACACAGTTTGCTACACAAGTGAGCTTTGATAAGTGAGAATGATGACAGTTGAAATAATTTTTTATTCAATATAAATCATTCATAAACGCAATTTAGATTTTTATATTGCTCCGTTATTGATATAATAAATCAATTTTTTTAGTAGTTACTGAAATTGTACATTTGAAAATGTACCTTCACATATATGAGGAAGGAGCTTTCTCTTAACATGTGAAACTGTCTATAATGTTCTGTGGCTTTTTTTTAGTGAGATACAAATTGAGGAAATAATCTTAATCTCAGTTTAAATTTACATTTAAAAATTTTTTTAATGCCTGTTTACCTGCTGGCTTCTCTTTCAGTTTTATTATCAAGATGAGAAAACTGTGCTTGGGCTACCAAAGGACATCACCTGGGCAAAGTGAAGACATCAGGTAAAGACAGAAGATAATAACATACCCTTAGGGGGTGATCTAATATGAATATTTAAATGTGCTTTGTAAAGAGGAATCTTAGTCTGATTTTTAACTGGTTAAAAGGTAAACTCTGAGTGCTCCCTTGCATCAGTAAATGTGATAAGACCTTAGTCTTATCTAAGGACCTTAAATAAGACCCAGGAATTGTACTGTTATCTAGGATTAATGGTAATAGTATAGGTGTTTGTTTATTGGAAACTATGAGAAAAGAACTTGAAACGTTGCTACATTGTGCCCCACTTTTCTTTGTTACAGGTCAAGCAAGAGAGTGTATCACCAAAGAAACGCCTGTTCTCGACCAGAAGGTGTACATAGGATACTCTGTGATTTAGCTGAAATGGCACCTTTCTCATCTGAACAGATGTGGACACCTTCAGATGCTCGACTTCAATCGGACATCAACGTCCCACCGTGAACTCCTCTTTCGAGGTAAAGCTGTGTTGGTTCACAAGCACCATGGGGCAGACGAAGGCCGTGAGGATGTCCTTTGTCACCCCAGCCCCTCGTAACTCCTGCGAAGCTCCACGTTAACCACGCTGTGTTCCAGGGCCAAATCCCTTCACCTGCACGAGGAAGGGCCTTTACCTCCAGGATCCGTACAGCTGCAGGGAAGCTTTTATATTTATTTATTTAGTCTACGGAAGTTTGCGTGCTTATTTAGACAAGGAAAAAATTAATCTCGGTAAGGAGTAAGGTACAGGGAGAGTGAAGGAGGGGTGGAGGTGCGCTCTTCTCCCTGACCTTCGGTCCCCCGGTGGAGGCTGACCTCGCTGGAGGTGCAGGTCTGCGGTTTTCAGCGGAATTCACAGCCGCGGTGCGGGGAGACCAAAGCGCGTACAGACGGGCAGAGCCCCCCCCGCCCCCCGTAACATCAG
>NW_009628137.1:0-280 GCF_000690535.1 Cariama cristata
AGGAGGGGATGGGGGCTGTCACGGTCCCTTTCCAGCCCGGAGAGGATTTGGGCGATTGTCTCAGCCGCCCCCTCCAGCCCAGGGCGGATTTGGGGGCTGTCCCGGTCCCCCTCCAGCCCCGGTGCCCATTCCCCGCAGCACCCCGCAATCCGGACACCCCGCAGCATCCCGGAGCCTTCCAGCCTGGAGAGAGGCACCATCAGCGCTGTCACCGCTGCCTCCAAGTTATCGCTGCTTTTGCTTTTCGGGACTCGGTCGCATCGTCCCTCGTGGGTCCCCA
>NW_009628137.1:368-6698 GCF_000690535.1 Cariama cristata
TATTAGGGCAGCTTGGAACAAACCCGACCGCTGTTGGGCACGCAGCGCTGGCCCCTTGCGTGCTCCCGGCTCGATTTTCTCCATATTGTACCCACCGGGCTAATAAAAGATATCACCTCTGCTGCAAAGCCTGTTTGGGTCTCGCCGCCATCCCGGGGGGCTGCCCGGGGCTGGGGGGCACGGGCTGCTGTGACCCTGGGCATCACAAGCCCCCGGCCACGGGGGAGGGCGTTGGGGTGGGCTTGGGATCTTCGGACGCTGGAGCGATGCACAGCCAGGGGCTGGGTACGCTCTGTTCGCAGCCAGACGTAGCAGCGCGGTCGGCAGCAGGATTGGGGTGCTGGACCCCCTTTGGGTGCCTAAATACCTCTGTGGCCTGAGCTGGCGGTTGCATTAAAGAAACTCCATCCTGGGCACATTTTCTTACGGATCTTGATTTTTCTCCTCCTCCCTGCCCTCATCTCTCATCCTGCCCTTTTTCCCAAAGGATTTCTGCGCCCCCCCCAGGACTCTCTCCCCCTGAAGCTCCCCTGAATTTTGCAGGGACCAGGTAAATTTGGGATGCCGGTGTGCCTGGGTACCTTGAGTTGCTCTGGGCCACCCTTGCACTCCCAGAAATCGGGCAAACCCTGTATTTAAGGTGACAATGTCTAACAGCAGCCAAGGAAGGGTGTGGGAGGGGCAGGAGGAGATGAACAGACGTGGGAATATGTCCGATAAATGTGTGCCATCGAATATTTAAGTGTGGGGCAGCACCCACCCTCACACCGAAGGAGGGGGAGTGGGGAGAGCCAGGTGTGCACAGCGCAGCACTCACGGACGGAGCCTCCTCTCCCCCGAAATAGCACTTTGGGGCCCATTTATCACATTTAATTGCTGCATTTAATGAATCAATAGTGCTCTGAAAAACAAGGCAGGCGGTGGGCAAGGTCCATGGCTTTGCGTGGAGGTCCTGGCAAGCTCTCACCCGCCGGGCTGCAAAAATCCTGGCACTTTTGAGTCCTCCTCCACGGCTCCTTGGAGAAAGAGCATCTGCTGCAAAACCCGAGGCTGAGCCAGGGCGCCTTCGCTCCCTCTCCAAAGGCCATAAAACACGGGTGGAGAGCGACGTTAGAGGTTACGGGAGAGCACGAGGCGCTCTGCAGCTGAGAGGGAGCTGAACCCTTTGACTTTGAAGGGTGGAGATGCTCCAAGGTCTGGAGGGGATGTGTCCCCTGGTGCCGTACGGCGGCAGGGTGGCTTTGGGGATGAGAGGACCACGGTGCCTTCCTCGCCTGCTGCAAACATCTTGGGCTTCCCCAGGGATGGCTGGTGTGGGGCCTGGGGGGGTGATGAAGTCCCAGCGTGGGAGCTGGACGCAACCAGCACCTCAGCAAAGCTGTGAGCCTTCGGGGAGCTGGGGCTGTGCGTCCGCATCTGTTCCTCCTCTGCACTTTGCTGTCCTTCTGCTCCTCCTTTTCACCTCGTAGCATCTCTGCTCCTCATTTCAGCCTGCTCCAGCCCAAAACCAGCTCAGGACCCCCGTCCTTTAGATGCAGGAGTGGAGGACAATTTTTTCCCTCTTTCTCTTCACAGCCACTGTTTTCTGGCCTCTCTCCAGCTGGGTCATAGCTTTCCTGAAGTGCAGAGCCCCAAACCGAGCCTCCAGGCACCCCAAGGAGCAGAAGGACAGCCCCATGGCTTCCTCCCTCCCCAAAAGGCTGGGTCGCTCTTGGATTTATGGTCTCCTCTTGCCATCCATCCTATCAGTCCCGTGTGTTCGTCTCCTCTCTAGCAACATCCCCGTGTCCTTGCTGGACGGCCCCGCGTCAGTTTTCCACCCCTTTTACCGGTCTGCAGGCTCTGTTCCGACATCTCGACATTGACCACCGGGCTGATGCTCTTCATTCCCAGTTGTTAATGGTCACACTGGATCCTGGAGCCCCTCAAACACGCGCTCCCCTTTGAGCCCCTGTGGGATTTGGATCGATTTTGTCTCCTCCTACACCATCACCCCCAGACCATAATTCCGCATTTGAAGCAGCACCAAAGACTGCTTGCTGTTAAAGGCAAGGAGATCTGTATCGCGCCGGTGCTGGGCATCCATTGCCATGTTGCAGGACGAGATCAGGTTGGGCTGATGCGATTTGTTCCTACAATTCAATACAGATCATTACTTATCGCCTCGTTATCTTCTGGGGGCTTCCAAAGAAAATCGATTACTCGCGCCGTGTATTCAGTAACGGGTGTACAGCCACCTGCTCTGTCATATTGCTTCTCCTTCCCCCTCTCCGATGATGGCCCATGTTATTTTTGGGTTTGCAGCCCGGGGGTGTGCAAGCGCGGCTCTGGTTCAGAGCTGAAGCCCTTTGGGCTTCCCAGCTCCTCTCCCACCGCCCCCCACCCTGGTTCCTTTGCCGCTGGTGCTGCTCTTGGTGGCTGATTGCAGATGGCTTTGTAGCGAAGGCTGCAACAAAAAGGCATTAAATGCTTTGGCCAGCTCCTTCTTGATGTAAGGGCATCGTTCCTTCCTCCTCCACCCCTCCTTGCTTCCTGCTGCTGTGAAATGAGGCTGAAGGCTCTCCTCCTCCTCCTCCCCACACCAACCCAGGATCTTGGGCTCTGTAATCATCCACGTATTTTTGCTTGCGTCTTACTTGCAGTTTGTGGATGATGTGAAAGCCACAGCTTTGGGTGTGAGGCATCTCCTGGCCCCAGCATTTCCCTGCCTACCCTTCCTCGACGGAGGAGCGCTGAGGGCAGCGGAGCAGGAGGAGGTGGATGGCGCGGAAACGCTTCGGGTGCTCGCCAGCCTTAAATTGGCAATTAACAGCCTAAAATCACGAGCCTTTGTCTCCCTTGTCACACAGCTGTGGGTAGAGGGGAAGATCTGAAGACACAATAGATGATTTTAAAAAAAAATAAAAAAATTTCTGGCTTCTGCACCTCTCCCAGGCAGATTTTCAAGTGTTACTCCACAAGCGCAAAGGCTGAATCGCTTTTGTAGGGTGATGCTCTTGCGCAGCCTTGTGCTGCACCAGGCATCGGCGGTGCGGAAGAGGCGATGTGCTGGTCGCAATATTATCGTGAGATATGTCAGGACGGAAGGGGAAGGAGCAGAGCAGAGCTCACCACGTGCAGCGGCTCTCTGCCTCCTTTGCCCTCTTGGGTGGGGAATTTCCACTTCTGACTTCCATTTGGTTCTGTGGGTTTTTTTTGCTGTTCCTGACGATCCCTTTCAAGTGGTTTTCTGCCCTGGCCACACGCTTTGGGGCGGTCTAAGAGCAGCCCTTTCCCTGCTAAGAAATCCTCTAATCCGTAAATTGCAGCGTTTGAACCCAGCTATTAACCTTTGCTCAGCAAACCCTGGCAGCAGCTGAGCACAGCATCCCTCTAAAAGTCACGCCTGTGACACTGGAACTGCTCATTTCTCTGTGGAAGGATCCTTGGAAAAGTGCTGGAAAACGAGGAATATTTTCTTCTGACATTTTCTACCTGAAGCTGCTGGAAACGACACTTCTTTTTCTTAGAAAAGTCCTCCCGCCTGTATTTGCTGGGGTTTGGCACTGAAGTGAGAGGTCCTGTTTCAGGTTTTGCTTCATCCCAGGTGATTTCTCTCCCTCCCTTGCTTGCACCCTCTTGGAATTGCAAAAATCTGCTTTTAGCCCAACATGGGAGAGCCCCCAAGATGCAGGAAAATGGGAGAAAAGTCTCAGATTTTGTGTCTTGCTCCAGAGATGGTGCAAAGAGGCGATGGGCACTGGGGCTGGAGGTCAGGCTGGGCTCCTCGGCCCCATGGCCAAGCTGTTTCCACATGACCCAGCAGAAACCGCCTTCCCCCGTCCCGTTTGCTCAGCACGAGGAGATAAGAAGTGGGAAATAAAAGGCAGGGCAGGATGGGCAGACAAAACAAGGTGGGGATGGGACGTCCCTGCGGGCTGTGGATGGGCGCGGGTACCGCCTGCAGGCACAAGCTCTTCCCCGGGATCCACCGCCGGCCGGGTCCTCCACACCACCTCCTTTTCTGGCTCCACAGCTCCCGTGTCCATCATCCCAGATCCCATACGCCACTTGGTTAGAGGATGGTGAGGGTCATTTTGTAGCACAGCCGGCATCCATCCCGCAGGGTCCCAGCCCGCCGCACTTCTGCTAATTCATTCACCGGCACCCAGAGAGCCGGGTGGAATTGAACCCACCGAGCTGAGAGGGGCATGTTTTAAGATGGTATCAAAGATTTTGCATTTAAACATTATGGACTTGCAAATGTAGCTGTGAGTGGGCAGGTCTGCTGGGGCTAGCTGTGGTCATCGTGGTATTTGCCGGGTTGCGGAGATGGTTCCCGATGAGCTGTGGAGGGAGAGGCGGAGGGCGAGTGAAGGCAGTGAATTGGGAGCCCCTGGGGATGGGACCTGGAGTCATCAGGATGGTTTTTCACCCCAAATAAATGAAACCCTGCAGGGCTGGATTGCGATGGCCAGCTCGCTTCACTGCGTTGCAACCCCCCGGGTTGAGAACAAGGGTGCCGATTAATGGGTGTCGGGGAGCGGGTGCTCACAGCCAGGGGTGGCTTTGCTGCGTAGCCAGGACCAAAGAGATGCACAGAACAAATGCCTCACCAGCCCAGCAGGGAAAAAAGCACCCGTGGAAAAGCCACAAGACCCAGGATGGGAGAGACGACCCCTCCAGCTCATCAGAGACCGGGTACAAAGGCGATGGGTCAGCAGAGCCCGCGTTGTCTTTAAGCGCTCTATTTATACCACGATATCCGAAGGAGAGAGGACCTTTTCCCCAAATGTCTGCAAAGCGCCGTGCATGCTAGTAATGCTCTATAAATACATTAGCAATAAATAATGAATAACCTGGATGGGCATTAAAGTGTAAACAGGAGGCGAAGGGCTCTCTCCCATTACCGGTCCCCTGAGACCCACACGCAACCCTCTCTCCAGCTCTGGCTTGATGCAATTCCAATTGCAGAGTCACAACAGCGACAATATCATAGATCAGTGGCTCCATAGTTAAGAAAAACAAGCCAAAAATAGTCCGGAGGGCACAGTCTTCCTCCCAATGGCGTGCTGGATTTGCTTGCATCAGCGTTTTTGCCTGCGCTGCTCCTCTGCCTGCGTGGGCAGACCCTTCCAAGGAGTCAGAGTCCTCTCCTTGGCAGTCTCCATCCCCGGAAAGCTTGGGAACCCCCTGATTTGGGAGGTTTTACCCCCCCGCCCCCAGATGTAGGAGATGTGGGGAGCTGTGCCAGCTGGACGTGGTCCCCGAAGGCCACTGCCCTGTGGCCCAGGGTGGCCCCATCCCCGGCATGGCAGGCATTTGTCCCCATCGCGATAGGGTCGAACAGGATCGTTCCCACAGATGGTTTCAAGGAGCAGGACGGAGACTCACCCGAGGTCCAGAGAGGAAAGGAGATTAAATGAATTTATGGATTTGAGGAGGGAACTCTTGTGCTACCGAGGTTACAGGATAATCACGGGCTGGGGCCGATCAGGGGCATTCCGTCTGTGTTTGCACATCAGGGAGTCCCACGCTGCTTCAAAAGGGTCCTCGCAACCCCAAATAGAAGCATATACTCTTGCTGCCAGCTGTAAATGATTCATCCTAGGGTCCAGCATCCTCCTGGTGAGGACATCTTGGTTGGGGCTTGGAAAACGGGGCTGCCGGCTCCGAGCCCTCCTCCTCACATAGCCTTGCTCTGCCAAAAGTGGGCATTAATGCATCAATGGGCTGCGGGCTGCAGGAGAGAGGAAAGGGATGAGCTCTTCATCCGCCCCGCTTTCATGGGAGCCTTGTCCTGACCCACGGGGATGTGATTTGGGAGCTGTGCGAGCCTGGCTCCGGGCTTGCAGGGTCAGGTACCATCAAACCCAGTGCGTCACGGTCTGGTTGGGCTCTTTTCTCTGGTTTTGCTCTCGTCCGTGGCTCTGGCGGTGAGCAGGCTGGGCAGGAGATGGGTCCCACGGCCTCATGGCAGCCCTGCAGCAAGTCGGGGCTCCGGAGGTCATTGATGGGGTGGTACGGCAGCATCGGCTGGGAATGGGGCGATGGCAAGGTTTTCCCCCTCGCAAAGCAGCGATGCTCAAAGTCTGGCTGGTGCTGGGGGCTGCTGACCTGGCCATGTAGACGTGATACATCTCAAGGATCTCGTAAATTCTCCACCTGCTAAAAAGAGCTGTAGGGAGCCGGAGGGTTTGGGGGCCAAGGAACTACGTGTCCTGGAGTAAATTGCTTTGCTGGCGCTTCTTCTGCCTCGTGTTTGGGGTAGGCTTTACATCTCCCCACGCCGTGCAGCCCCCCAGGTGGGTGGGAGGGTGCAGTGTGTGCTGGAGATGGCAACACCAAGGT
>NW_009628137.1:6714-7561 GCF_000690535.1 Cariama cristata
GGGCTGCCCACCTTCAGCCACCCCTCGTGAGATGGGTCTGCAGCAGGACCCGGACAGAGGTTGGGGAGGCCCCACCTGGGATGCTGCGAGCAAGCCTGGAGGGGAGCAGGAGCGGAGGGGAAGGTTGTTGGGGTGTGGTTGTGGTCCAGCTGGTCTTAACCCACCTCTGTGTTGAGAAAGATTTCTTAACCCTGACAAACAGACCCTGCCAAAAGTGGGGAAAAAAAGTCCCTGTAAGATTTCATGTGCATTTTATCTACTGGATGTCTCCCACACGTCACCAGGACGAGGGCCAGTCCGTATCGGTAAGAGTGCGTATGTTTAATAAGACAACGGAGGTCATTAACATACATAAAAAAGGATAATAAATAGGATTGCTGGGCTGCAGCAGAGACCCACCTCCGTCCATCACCAATCCCCCCTCTCCCGGTGTGGCTAAGCCGACTGACAACAGCGATGCTGTTTGATTGTCTGCCCGACGCTTCCTGGCTGCTGCGGGATGGGTGATGGGGCGAAGGGCTCCGAGGGGCTCCTCGGTGGTATCGTCGCTCTCCTCGCTGCAGAACCCCCCACCGGAGCCCTTCAGGCCTGTTTATCTTTTTGTATTGCTTTGGAGAACTATTATTTCATGCTTTTCAGGGTGTCAAATCCATTTCCAGGGTTTAACAAGTGGGTTGGAAACCACTTTAATGACATGGTCTGCTGGAGAGGGCGAGCGGGATGGCGGTGGAGCTGGCGGGGGGAGCCGACCTCCCGCTACCTCGGGGCTGAGCTTTATACCCAGGCGATGGCTGATGCAAAGCTGCTTGTAGCATCCCAAATTATGAAGTCGAGTGGAAGCCACGGG
>NW_009628137.1:7592-26689 GCF_000690535.1 Cariama cristata
TGAAGCAAGTTGGAGGGCCAGCGGCTGACGGGCGGCCGCGCGCTCCCTCCGCGGCTCCGACACGTGCTTCCCCTGGATTTTCTTCATCGCCAGCCAGCTGAGCTCTTGCTACCACACCAAGCGAATAGAAAGCTATAAATTTTCCTGAGCTCGGGACTTGGGGAGGCTACGATTACTCATATCAGAGCTGACAATTAATAATGGAGACATGACAAATTACACACTCACCTGCGATAGCGCAAGGCACCTTGAGAATATTTAATTAAAGGTCGGTGCTGTGGCTCCCGGGCACCCTGGGCATGAAGCTGTGAAGTCCTGGTTTCGGTGTCTGATGGCAGAGCTGAACTCAAAGCTGCTCCCTTGGGCACGGTGAGGGCAGGACAGAAGGATGGGCATCCTTGGGGACAAGGCTGTCACCTGGGGACATTGCTATGGGGACATCCACTTGGAGCAACCTACTCCTGGGGACTTTCCTCTGCATCCTTCCAGGATGAGGGATGGCGTGGAGGAGGCTGATCCTGGCCCCCACGAGGCTGTGGTGATGATGATGGTGATGATGATGATGGTGATGGACCTCCCTTCCTGGGGTCATGGAAATTAGCTCTCAGAGCTGTGAGGGCAGATGGGCTGGAAGCTGTTGTGAATCCTTTTCCTTCCTGCTGTGGGAAATTAAAAAATAGCCGTGGAGGATAAAAGTCGGGGGGAGGAGGGGGCACAGGGGGGTCCTGCGGCTTTACTCTCCCCTGTCTCTGCCTGTTCTGCATCTGCTGGGCCATGGGGCTGGGATTTAGCATAAGCCGAGGATGAAGCTGTTGCGTAGTTCCAGCTGGGCTTCCCTTGGGATGCTTGGTGGCAGCCACCGAAATTTGGTGTCCCTGGAGTGCTACAGACCTGCGAAAACATTTCCCTCTGCCCCGTGCTGCAGCCCACAGCAGGGACGGGGATGTCGGGTCCTGCCTGGGTCTGCTCCGGGGGCACACCGGCTCCAGCGATGCTTAGGGCAGGTCCATGGAAAAGGCTGTAGGGGCTTCTCCCACCCAGCAAGCTGGTGGTCAGTCCCAAACTGGGGAGCAATGAGCTGGGGAGGTCTCTGCACCCCACCTCTTCAGGGTGTTTCTCTCTTCCAGCTGCTGAAACACTGTGGCAGGACCTGGATTTGCATTATTCAGGTGGCATAAGTGGTCTCCTGAGTCTAAAGGGGGGGAAAAAAGGCAGCGTAAAATGTACTCGGCTGCCATGGCCATGCAGTGACCCCTTCTTGCAGAAGGTGACCGGGGGTCACCCTCACCTGCTCTGGATGGGGACCGGACAAACATGACCTCCTCAAAGACAAGGAGAAGCTGATGTGAGACCTCTGCAAAGGAAAGCACGAGACCGAAGAGTTCCGTAGCCCCCAGAGACCCTAAATGATAGCTCAGACTTTGTTCCTCATCTCCCACGGGCAACAGGATTTTCACGGTATTTTGGGGCTACCTTGGATTTGGGAGGGGTGACGAGTGTGTAGCATCCAGCCGCTCACCTGCGATGAACCTGGGCTCAGCAGATGAGGTTTATGGCGAATTCTTCCTAAGGGAGCTTTGATGATGATTTCTGAGCAAGGAGTGAGAACAGAGCTAATTGCAATGTTTAAAAACTCCTGCCTCCTGCCTGCAGAAGGGATGCTCGGGGGAAAAGCAGAGGCCAGCGATCAGCAGGGTTATAAATAACTTGCCGTGGGGACCTTCCACCTTCCCTTCTGTGGTACGGTCATAAATAGTTTGCTTTGGGAAGCACCGGTGCATTAGTGAGAGCTGTAAAACATCAAGGGCTTTGGCTTGGCACTGCTGACTGAAACCCCAGCTAAAAACCTAGGGAGAAAAATGAATCCCACTTTCTTTTATGAACCACGCTGATCTGCTGGCTTAAAACGCATTTTAGGAGCCTCACAAACTAAAGCCCAGCAAGGACAGACCTGTCCCTGAGTTTGTCCCAAGGGATCAGTTGTCTGAATGAAGGCGGTGCAAAACGTGTCCCAGCAGAGCAGCCCACGAAGCCACCCCAGGCGTTGTCCCACGTCACAAGGTGGCACAGGGAGGGACCGGCCAGTGATGCTGTGCCCTTGGGCACCCTGTCCTTGGCGGCATTGCGAGGAAGAGGGGGGTTCAGAAGGGCAACAGGGTGGCTTTGTGGATGCTACCGGGGAGCTCCTCCCCAAGGGGCAACTTGGGAGAAAGGTGCGACGTGAAAGTGGAAAGAAGAGGTGTTGGACTTGCGTGGGTGTGGGCAGGACTCAGTCCAGCAGCGCCAGCTCTTTCATGGGGATAAATTCTGCCCCAAAAAGGGTGGCTGGGGACCTGGGTTGGTCACCAAATGGTTGCGGCAGAGCTCTGGGTGGGCGTGGGATGGACAAACTGCCCTATCACCCCACATGGGCGGATCTCATGGAGTTGTGCTCGGAGCAGCCAGCACCAGCCGGAGGTGTGGTGGGCTCCCACATTTTCCCCTTCAGTCTGCAAGATGCGAGTGGCAGGGCTGGGGCTGTGCACGATCCATGCCTGGAGAACTTTCCTGCCTCTCCCCATCCATGGTGATGTCTCCAAGCCTCCTCCAAGTCTTTCCCTGACCTTCCCGCACCATCCCTGGCCAACACCTTTGTCCTTCAGCCCAAACTACGCCAAGACATCCCATTGATGAGGTCTTGAGGAGAGCGTGGTGGCAGCCGGAGGGCTGGAGAGCCGTGACTGGTCTCCTGGGCCCTTCGTGGCCATCACCCTTGTCCACGTATGGCAAAAACCAGTGGGTTAGGAGGTGGTTTTGGACAGAGGGCTCCCAGCTGGGTGGGGAAGGCACTTGCAGAGAGGGATTGCTGTTGAAAGCAGCGGTGTGACTCAGCAGAGCCGGCAATCTGATATTTCCCACAGGAGCATCTCCAGCACCATGAATCAAAGTCATGAACAACCCACAAGGCAACAGCCCTCCAAAGCTTCCCGAGCCTGGGCTGGGGCAGAGCCCTGGCTCTTCTCCCTCTCCTGCTCCTCGTGCCTCGCACCCAAGCAGGGTGGGCTTTCTTCTGCCAGCGGAGAGACCTGTGCCACCACGGGCAGGGCAGCAGAGGTGGTACCTGAGCAAAATGCTGTGGCCAGAATGTTTTGCAGGAGAAAATGCAGACAAGGGAGGTGATAACATCTGGTAAATGATCCTTCTGTTATTACTGTTTTATTGCTGTTTAATGGTTGGTATATAAAACCCCAACAAGTTTCATCAAGGTTGCAATGAAACCTTCTGAGAATCAAAGCAAGAGCTGCTCTGAAACTGCTGCGTGGGAGGGGGACCATGGAAAGCCCCCAGCTTTTGACTTCTCAAAGACATTTTCTGAGTCACCTCCCCAGAGGAACTCTGCTGATGATGTGTGAGCTGAGGGAGATGTCATCTCCACAGGGTCCCTACACCAGGGAGGGCAGATACCTCTCAGCAGCCCCCAAATAGCTTTTATGCTGAGCTTAGAATAGAGTTTAAAAAAAAACCCAAACCTGCTAAATGGAGAAGACTTTAGGGATCAGCAAGCCTGACGTGATCAGGTCCAGAGTTATTATTAACTTCAGTGCTGCTAGAATTGCTCAACTCCGGTGATGCACCAAGGGCGTGGGACCAGCTGGCTCGGGAGCAGAGCCAGCTCTGGTTGCCAGCATCCATCCTCACCTGGAGCCTGGTGCACATGGGGAACGGGAGCGGGGAAGGCCACCTCCCTGTGCTGGCCACTGGGGACACATGGCTGTCCCTGGTGTCTTGTTCTGGGCAGAGGGAATTATTTAGTCCTTGGCAACCCTGCTCCTCTCCCAGCCAAGATCACCTCTCCAGGCTGAAAGGTGTTCCTTGGCATCTTCTCCTTGGGCTGCAGTAAGGAGGGATGTGTGAAACTATTTCTGCAAGAGGAATCTGTCCATCCCTCTTTGCCCAGGGTTGTCCCATCCATCTACCCTCCAAGGGTCTTTCTCCAGGTACCGTCAAGGAGTAGGGTCCTGATCAAAGCAACCAACTCCGTCATCTCTGTAGAGGAAGCATCTCCCTCCTCTCCAGCACTGACCCACGCCGGTCCTCCAGCGCAACCCACCCACACCTTGCCTTGGTCATCACTATCCCCAGGGCTGGAAGGAGCTGCTCATCCCTGAAGACCCCAGGACATGGTCGTCCCTGGAGGCAGCCTCCCGCAGAGAGCCGCTGTGTTGTTTGTGACTGGCAGAAGTGATGGTCCAGCCGTGGTGGTTCTTGTTTGCCAGTCTGAAGCCTGGAAAAGATTAGGAGAAAACAGATGGCTCCTAATTGGCAGCGCCAGCTTACTTCCTGCTCTCCAGATAAACCATTAAATTAAGGCTTAAATCAAACTTTGTACAAGTTAGGAAGCTGCTCGTAATTATTTCGAAATCTAGACAGACTTAAAGGCCTGGATTAAAGCTCTGTTTACTGTAAAGAACGAAAAACGTATGCTCTTTCCTGTAAGGCTGAGCAGCAAAAGGTTGAAGTGCTGGAGACGGGGCTGGCAAATTCCTCAGCCTCTGACACCCAAGGTTTTGGAGGAAGAGCAAGAGGTCATGGACTTTGGCCATGCTTTTACATGGTAGTAGACCTGTGGGGCCACCTGCGATGGGGCTACCGAGGACCATGCATCTCACTATGGGACACGTCAGCACGAGCAGGAGACTCCATGGGGAGCGAGAGCTTGGTGGCAGCCAGGGAACGGTTCAGGGCTGATCAGAGACATGGGGTATTTTTAACTGAAGCTGCCTTCAATCACATGCAGCTCAATTAAGATAAACAAAAATAAATAAGGTAGCCATCAGCTGAGGCTACTTAAAAGGGAGTGATGGCCCTGGAGCGCCCATGAGCATCCCCCGCCGGAGCAGCGTGTTTGCAGCAGGTCCGAGGATGCGCAAGGACATAAACCCATGTGTTTGGGAAAGACCTGTCCCCCCCGTGTCATCGGTGTCCCTGTGCCAAGGCAGGGGCACTTTTACGGAGCCATTGCCAGATTTCCAGGGTGCGTGAAGGACCCTTTCTGGTCTGACTTCAGGTGCATTTACGCTCCAGAAAACCCAAGGGACATAAGCACATGCCTAAAGGATTTTTCCAGGCGCTGTGAGACTGCTTGAAACTTCAGACTTTGCTGGATCAGACCTTCAGTTCCTGACCTGTATGCGCTTGTGGATGTACACAGCATTGGGAGCTATTCGGTCGTCAGTCATGAGTGTGGCTCCTTTTTCTCCTTCCAGGCAACAAGCAGCAACGTCTCACCGAAAAACACCAAACCTCCCCAAAAGGCTCTAGGAAGTGAGGTTGTTGTGGTTTGTCCTAGAAAACACAGCGTGCCCGCAACTCTGACTGAGCGATGTCTGAAACTTCTCCCTTTCTCAGCCCATCCAAGTGGAGAAAATGCCCTCAATTCCACCTGAAAACCACTGAGGAGCTGACATTTTTCCTAAAATTTTGTTTGGGTGCCAACATTTAACCTCTGCAGGAATCCTCTTGGCTTCTTACCACGATGAGCAAAGCACAAACCTCCAGAAACCTGGAAAGAGGGGAAATATCTGGGCAATGTTGGGACTCATGAAGGATAAGGACTCACCCTTGAGGTATTAAGGCAACCGACTCACCCCGAGTCAAGGTGATTCTTTTTAAGAACTGGGCCCTAAAGCCTTGTCCAGGGTCACACCGGGAGTCTGTGGCCCAGCCTCTTGCCCAATGTCAAGGTCTAACGTGCTGATAAAGCACAGGAGATGTTGAGCCCAGCACGTTATGGGAAATAAACACTATTCCTTCCCTACTTTGAGTTTTGCAGCTTGTGATTAAACGCAAAGACTAATTGGAGGGGTTTGCAAACGTAAAAGCTTTATTTTTGGGGAGAAAAAGTGGTTTACTTGAGTATGGCATGAAATGTTAACCTCAAATGTAACATGCTTGGCTACGCCTGTTGTCTCTGGATGCCGTGACTTGTGCGCCCGTGCCCCCTCCTTCCTGCAGCCCTGCAGGATTAGCCACCTCTCCTGCCATGTGTTTTACTCTCTGTAATGCCCGTTATTAAAATTTCCTTTAATCCCAGATGCTTCACAGCCAGAGGGGAGACGCAAGGGGCAGAGAAGTGGAGCTGGAGCCTCGTGCGTGGCTGAGGTCAGCGCGGTGACCCAAGGGGAGACGCGTCCCAGGGCTGCTTTTCCTTCCCCCCTAACCGGGTTTAGGGGATAGCTAAATCTCAGATGAATCCATCACGTCGTATGGCACGGGAAGGAGAGAGGTTGGGGTGGGCTGTGATCCTGCACCACCCCCAGGAGAGGTTTCCCATGGGAGGTGGCACCATGGGCAAAGGCCACCCAACCATGCGGCATCTTGCATCCCCCCCTGCTCTCCTCGGCTGCTCCGTACCTCCTCCCCTCTTGCTCCCTCGTGAACTTTCCTCCCAGGGCAGCTTTGCCGAGCCCTGTTTATTTGGCATCCCTGGCTGACAGCTTGCTGCCGGTCTAATCACTGCTCCGAAATGGCAATTAGATTTGTTGTTCATGTGCACAGTACAAGCAGCCAGATTTACCGTCCTCCGCAGCTTCGCGGGCAGACACTGCTGCTCCGTTCAATCTTCATTAGCAGCGCCATATGCCACACGGGGTGGGGAAAGAGGTGCAATTACAACAAAATTTAAAGGTGCTTTCCCAGGAAAGGTGAGAATCCATGGATTTTCTTGCAGAGCATCATCCTGGGCTCCCCTCCTCTGCAGCATCCATCAGCCCAGGAGAAGGTGGAGAGCTCAGATGGGAATTGCAGGAGTGCTGGCCCAGACCCCAAGAGCTGATTTATTATTTACTGGGTCACCTAGTGAAAATAGGAATAATAGAATAAGTGATGCTAAAGTGTCACCTTGGTACCTGTCCATGACATGATGGCAGTTTCTGTGCTACCACCTGAGAGACTGGACCCCGTGGGGTCCCTTCTAGCAGGGAGGGGAAAATTTGGACTCTGTGTCCAGAGAGGTCTCAGCTCTCTCTCTGGCAGTGAAAGGATGCAATGCTGCATTTTCCCGGCTCAGGGGACCACCCGCTGCCGACTGCAGTCCTGCCTCTGCACCTTGATGAGGCTGGAGCAGGGTAACTTGCTCTCAGCATGGATTTGGCACCCCCCGCCCAGAGATGTAAGGACTCATTGCAGCTCAGCGCGGTGCTCTGGGTCTGCCCAAGTGACCCACGGTTATTCTTGTGCTGCCAGGAGGCCTTGTGGCAATGGTGGTTGATGCAAGGCTGCAGGGAGGATGGAAAGCTGCAGGAACCAGGTTGGGCTTGTTCTGATCTCCCGGGGACTGAGCCCAGGGAAGGAGGAGGACAAGGTGTTGCCGTGATGCACGCTCTCTCCTAGGTCTTTGCTTGTGCTTTGCTTCAACTGACTGGAGTTGGTTTTGGTCTCCATGGGGAGCTGTGGGGGGACCTCCTTTTGATCCCCAGTGACCATCGGTGCTCATCCTTGGGCTTTGAGAGCCTGCTTTGAACTGGGTAAATGGGATCATCTCCCACATCAGACCCAGCCATGGGGCTCAGAAACCAGAAGTCAGGGTGTTTGCTGGACCTTAGCATCTCTGTGAAAGTATGGCTTGTTCTTGATCCGGGGGGGCTTGTGCCATGGTGCAAGCTGAGCTGCTCTGTGGTGATCCCCACCTGAGGGGTCAGCTCAGTGTCCCGGGGCTGAGGGGATCAGGGCTGGCGTTGGAGTGCAATTGCAGGTAGGCAACTCGCAGGAGGCTGGGAGGAGAAAAGAAAACTTCTATTGTGGTACTTGGGATGAAAAAGAAATTGGCATCTCTGGATGTGGAAAAAATGGAAATAATGGTGGTGCTCACCTGGGAGAGAGGGTCTGGGACATGGGCATTGCCTGCGGAGAGGGAAGGGTGGTGGGCTTGTGCCCCAAAGACCACGTGTCCTTCAGGGGCTGGCACCCTGGCACAGAACAGAGGCTTACCCCAGCTATGACGGATTGCTCTGCAGCCCCATGCCACCCCTCGAGCCCCATTTCCAGTCTCTCCAGCCATCGTTCATCTTAGCTCAGGCTGAGCTGAAAAAAAAAAAAAAAAAGGAAGGTTTTCATGGAAGCTACTCTAAAATCTCATGAATAACCCATACAGGGACCGTATTAACCGCTCAGCATGAACAATGACTATTGCTAATTAAACCTTTTTTTAGAGCAAATGGCTCCCAACAGGGCAAGTGCCACACCAGGCACCCTGCCTCCTCTGAGCGGGTGTCCAAGCCTCTCAGACCCACGGCGAGCCGGCCGAGCATCCTTCGACGGAGGTGGGCATCCGCGGGTGGTAGCCTCTGCTTGAACTTGGGTTCAGAGCTGCAGGAAGGCTAAACCCTCCTCCCTCCTTATCTCTATTATAATCATCTTAAACCTTATAGGGCAAACAGATATCACTGTACATCCCATCTGCATCTAAGCAAGGCAAAAATTATCCCTACTATGTGATCAAGCCAGTTCTCCGACTTTCTGCCTCTCACTTACAATGTTGCCCAGGAACTTCATTTCCCATTAAACTAACAAAAACTGATTTGACTGCAGCACATCTTGTGGGCACATCTCTGGGAAGGACAAGGGCCTTCCATTGAGGCTGGAATGGCAAATGCAGAGATGTTGCACACACGAGGGTGTCCCATTTTATCCCCAGCCTGTTTCCCGCGCTGAGCCACAGATGCTCTGCTGCAGGGAAAGTATTTCTGTACATTGCCCAAGAGAGATGGTAATACCCCACACGTGGGTACTGAATCCCCGACAATTTCCTAGCAATCTAGAAAAGTATTGATTATGCCAAACAGTGTATTCTTGCTTCAGCTCAGAGTGAAAAATTCGGTCCTGCCATGCAGTAAATTCAGCAAAGCATTCACAATTAATGCGCAGTTCCCGGCCATGCCTTTTGGATAGGCTGCCACGAACTGATTGATAGTAGGAATTTTGCTAACTGCTTTAAGGAGCAAATTAAGGAACAAGTTAAAATATCTGTGCTTTGGGCACTGAAAAACAGCCTCGATGAGTAAGCTTTAAGACCGCATTAGTCTATACAGGCCTTTCAGCTGTAGGGTCTCCCTCTTCACCCACCCCTTGTCAGCCCCACTGAGAATGAACAACATCCACGGGCACATGCAATGGGACTTAGGGCTCAATTCTTGCTCCCACAGGAGGTTTCTAAATTTAAGCTCAGCTTATGTATGCCTACACTGGCAGGCAGACAAAGGTCCAAGATCAGTCTCAGGTTTGAACTCACCCACTAATCCCCCTGTATCTTGCAGACCTACGCTTGATGGTTGTCTCAGCTGGAGTTGAGGAGCTCCAGGAGATGCAGGAGCAGATGAGACTGGTCACCGGCACCGGCTCAGCCGGGGCTGAAGGTTTTGTTCGTGCAGCCTGGATAGACAGGGCAGAGCTGGCTGCAGCCCTGCAGGTACCCCCGTGGTGGCTCCTCCTGGTCCGGTGTAGATGTTTGGAGGATGGTTGCCACCAGGCTCACGGGCAACATGTTTAAGGAGACCACAGGAGCCACAGTGCAAACTAACAGGGACGTGGCGAAGGAGGGACTGACACCCACAGGTGGGGCTGCAGGTGCATTTGCCGGTGTAGGAAAGATCTGACCAGTGAAAAACCCAACAATGTCATCAAAAAGGGACTCAAACACTATTGCTTTTTTTTAGCGATGGATGTGAAAGCTGGAGGTGCACCAGGCCTTACAGCAGCAGCTAAATGCCTTGGAAAGCGTTGAAAGTCTCAAGGAAAGATTGCCCGTTAAATGGAATAACAAAGACCGGTATCAATATTCACTAGAGAGCTCACGAACGCTTCTTCCTTGTCATCCAGGAAAGGAATTCAGGCAGAACATCTGATATAAAGAGGAAGGGAAATGCAGAAGCTTAACAAACAAAACCCCTTCAGAAGACAGCTCTGGGAGAGGGAAGATGGGCAGGACTTGGCACAGAGCAGAGATGCAAAAGGCTGAGCAGGATGAGAGCTGCCTTGCCGACATCTGGGTGGGCTGCGCGGGAAGGGCTCAGGCACAGAGGACTTTGCCATCCCAATCTCATAGGACCCAGCTCACAAACCCTCCATTCAAGAGGCTGTCGGGATCCGTCCCATCAAGGTCTATCACTAACTGACCCTCCTTGCCTCTGCATGCACTCATGCCTTCCTTTTGAACAGCACATTGTAAAATCAAAACAGCACTGAGCCACACTGTGAAGTCCCTGGAAGGGGAAAGCAATTCCAGGCTGACCGAAGCCATGGCTGGTCTACTGCTCAGCCAGCTGTGCTTCATAAATATTGACGACCGAGTCCCCCGTTGAGTGCCTGCACCACCGACGTAAATGTTTGTATATCCCCAAATTGTGCTGCGGTTCTCGTTTTGAGAAGAGCCACATTCAGCGGGATGGTGATACCGACAGGAGAAGTTGTGTAACCCCGGCACAGCCAGATGCCTCTGCAGGAAAAGCCGGCAAAGGTTGTTCAAAGAACAAAGGAACGCTGAAAAGCCTCATAGCATTGCAGAGCAGGCACAGAAAAGGGCTCTAAGAGCCCATTGAAAATCAAGTGCCATTAAGGTATGAATAAGCAACCGAGGAGAAAAAAAAAATAAATAAAAAAGGCCTCTGTATTATAAAGAGGGATGAGGAAGAAGGGAGCAATTCACTGCAGGGAATGAAAGTGCTGCATCAGTCTGATAGCTCCACCAACAGCCGGAGAGATCGATCCGTACGTACGCTGGGAAACGTGCCGCCATCCCAAATGATGTCTCCCCGGCCACGACCCCCTCTCCTGAGTTGTGGGGGGGGACTGGGTGCAAAACACCACCTCCCTGGGCATGCTGGTGTGAACGGACCCCTCGGCAGAAAGGATCTCCCAGCACGGTGAGAGGCGATGTGTCGGCCCGTTTATAACCGCCTGGGTTTCCTAGTTGACTTGGAGCTCCATTTCTTTGTTCCCATGGAATTTTGCTAAAAACCCAGCCAAGCCTGGCTGGGACATTGGGGATGGAGGGCTCCCAGGAGATGCTTGGCTGTGCAGGAATTTCTTCTCAGGCACTAATCTCTGCCCAGCATTTTTCTAACTCAACACATTCAGTCACATCAGATCCTACCTTCTAAGAGACACAAAAGACAGCCCATCTGGTTTCCTCCTGTCGATGCCGCTGATGGGATCACTCCCATGTCCCTGTGGTTGATGGCCGTTTCCCCATCATATCTCATCGCACCCAGCCTGAGATGCAGCAAACCTCCCAGGCAGAGATGATGTGGTTTTGTTTACACGGTGCACTGTTTTTCCAGTCCTGGCTGGCCTCTGAGATCTGTGGATAAGGAAAGTTTAACAGCAGACAGTTGCAAAATAATAAAATTGATCCAGATGGGGTGGTTTCCATCACCCTCGCCAGCGCTCCCGTGGGTCTGTGGGAAGTACAAGGCTCCTTTGGTTTGTTCCCAATGTCCTCCAGCTTCCCTGGCCCTCGGTTTTCACTCCTGTCCAGCACACATGGTGACTGAAGTGCTACCCAGCTGTATCAGGCGTGTTTCATGGGAGCGGAGCAGCCAAATAAGCACCTTTCAGCTCCGGTCTGGGAGGGACTGAGAGCACAGCCTGCGGAGTGGAAAGCATCTGGGAAGGCAAGAGCAGGAGCAACGAGGCCATCTCATCGCTGGGATTAGACAACAAATCCCTTTTGACTTCATCTAAGGGGTCCATGAGACCCCTGGCACCAGCCAACAGCCTGCAAAGAGTTTTACGCCATGAATGAATGAGGATGCCCATCTGCAGGTTAGAGTCCTGCCTTGGCAAAAACATCCCTTTAAAGCAGAATTGCCTTTGGATTCACACATGAGCAGACATAGACTGTAGTTTTGGCCCTGACTCCTCCATTACCTTGGAGCAAAACCATCGGCAAGTCGCAGTGACCCAAGAGTTCAGCTGCTGAGCTCTAGAGGTAGGACTTGAAGCAAATATTCAGACACTTTAAGGGAGAGTAATTGCAGGTAAAGCCCTGCCTGGAGACTCCGGAGATAGGATTCAATTTCCAGCTCTGTCGGTGGGGTACGGTGTGATCAGAACTGTACAATCTTTCTGGACTCAGTTCCCAAACTGTAAAATGGGGATAATTCTGCTCTCTTATTTCTTGACCGTCTTTCGTAGACTGGAAACACTTTGGGGTTGGTATCATAACAAAACCTCATTCGTCGTGTTCCCTTATAGCATGAGCAGTAAAAGAAGAGCACAAGGAAGACACAGCTCAGTTCAAGTGATACCCAAGCATCACCTTCATGCTAAGGTTCCTGTGTGAGTGTACAGCACTGTGAATTTCGTGGCGTCCAGTTCAACTTGGTTGTGGTCCGTCTCTTCCTGTCTTTTTCTGAATTATTCCAGTCCATCCCACTCCTGCTTTGTGCCGGCCATTTTCCCAGTCATTGCTGCTCTTTAAGGGGATTCTGTTGGACTCTGCAAACAGATGATGATGGTAAGGAGAAAGTTTGTGTACAGAAGGAGAGGTAAGGGGCATCAGGGGAGGAGAGCCAGAAGTGCCAGCGGGTGATGGATGGCCGTGATGCGAGGGGCACCACTGGAAGTGCCTCCTCCTCCAGAGCCCGCGTTACACAAGGGAGAGATAACGAAGGGGAAGAAGAAGCAGACAAGTGGATCGAAAGGATTTACAGCTCCTGCAGAAGAATCGGGGGAAAACTCTTCAGGGTCGCAAGGGAAAAGGCAGGGATGATTGCGCTTGGCTTTGTAGCTGGTGGTGTGGGGAGGTGCCAAGCGCTGCAGAGTTAAATAACTTCGTCCAGCTGCCAGGCACTGCGGAGTCAAACAACTTCCCTTGCTTGCTGGCTTCTGACATAGAAATATGATTTATTTGGGGGAAAGCCGTATTTTTACAGCCTTAACGTAACGGCGTGACATTCTGGACCTTCAGTATTCCCCTGGCAAAGTGCTGGGTAGATGCCATTGGTCGTGAAGCCTAACGACCTCTCTGGAAATTGAGGGGCAGTCGTACAGTTTTCACTTGGAGGAGGATTTTAAAAGCCTCATCCATGCAGCAAAGGATCAAATTCAGACCACTACGTATTGAACAGCAAATGCCCCATGCCCCAACAAATAACCCAGTGCTGCCAGCTGACCGCTGCGATCCCCTGAAGACTGCGGCCGGCGAACGGCAGGAGAGGAGCATGGTCGTGGTCTGTCGCTGTACGGACAGTGCCGTGCCTCAAGAAACAGCTGGGAAGAATGTTTTAACATAAAAAGAAGAAAAAAAAAGAGAATACAATTGATAAATGCTTAGCGTGCATGTAGAGAGAGATGGAGTGTACCCCAGGTGCTAGGGAAGTTATTTGTAAGCAGCCATGACTTGTTAAATGAATTTCCCTCCATCCTCTGTCCCGAGCTGACTGCAGCTTCATCATCTTTGCTGCTTGACATAGGATTATTGCCAAATTATTTCTTGCTCCGTTGATGGCTCCTGAGCTGTCAGAGCTTTCCTTGCAAACGATCGCAAGTGTGAAGCTGGAAGATGTTTTCCGTGAACCCTGGTTCCTCCCTGGCTAACTGGCAGGAGGGGGACACGGCAGGGACAGTCACACAGCAGAGGCGATTACGGATTAATGGACCTGAGTGAAGAGCACAGCAAATTTTTCAGTACAGGTTTCTTCCTGAGACAGGTGCGTTAGGGACCATTTGGGGATATTGCTGGGGATGCAAAGATTTAACTGCTTCACGGCAGAACGAAGGGAGAAAAGGTTTCAAGGCATCTTTGGGTTTTCTTTATACCTTCAGGAGTTTAGGCAGTGGAAATGAGAGTATCTAGGTGGGGATTGCCTCCCAGGGACATCCCACGGCACTGTGGCTCAGGTAGATACCCCAGAGCATCCTCCTCTCTGAGGGTGGCCGTAGCAAAAGACTTTCATGGTTTAGGGGGACCACAGAATCTGACTGTTTCAATTGCTTGAAAATGCTTGTGTGTCCAGTCCCCAAATAAGTTGTTGCAGGGCTTCACCCTCCCCTCCTAGAGCATCATTTCTGCTTGAAGCTCCTCACCCTGCGGTGCAAGCAGCCGGAGATGGTGCACGGTGCTGCTGACTGCATCCCTCACCACGGGCTGTCCTGGTTTGGGGGAAAGAACAAGCTACGCTCACCAAGACAGAGCTTGCATCTCTTTGTGGGAGTCTTGCAGCTCTTGTCCCCTCGGATCTGCTCTTCTCGAGTCCCCAGCCATCATTAATCACACCCTGACCAGCTGCTGGAGGGCTTGTTTTAAATCTCCCCGGATGGCTCTGCAGAGAGTTCATTAAACACGAGCACTTGCCATCCTGAGAGGGAATTAAATGGAAGTTAACACGTCTTAATGAGGAACTTAAATGCTGGGTAATAGAAATAACAGCTGAACACTGCAGATTTTGACACACAGATGGGATGCAGGAGACTCGTGAAGTGCTCAGCAATCTTACCTCCTGCTGGCAGGTGCTCTGATGGAAACTCTCCCAGAAATGGGGATGACGTGCTGTGCGCTGCCCCTAAAGAGCTGCACCGTGGTGGCCCTTCGGGGAGAGAAACGTCCCCGGGATCCCACATCCAAAGGCAATTCACCGCGCAGCGGGGTGCGACAGGCAGTTGGGTGGAGGAGTTAAGCGTGTTTGCAATGTGCTGCTAATGAAAACGACGGGGAGGGAGGAAGACGGGCGAAGAGAAAGAAAAGGCAGGTGGCCAGGGACTGGGAACGCAAGCTGGAGAAATCAAAGGACAGGCTGAGATTACGGGGGAAAGCCACGGATGGCCACAGAAACAGCATTGTCCCCTCAGAGGGCAATTAATACTTGATATACTTTGATGTTACTTCACTCCTGTATTTAATCTGAAGCCAACAAAGCTTAGCAAGGCAGATGCTGGGCTTCAGAGGAGCAGTTGGTACAGCTCAGACAGCTCCAGGGGGAACCCCAGCTACATCCCCCAAAGCAACTTTTGCACCTTGGTTGTGAGGCCAGCCCAAATAGCAACTCTCCACTAGTAAATTGGCCCAGCTAATTAGTTAATTGGCTTTGCATGTTGTAAAGGGGTCCTTTGAAGTTAAAAAGAGAGGGTTTTCCCACAAGCCCCTTCCTTCTCGATGAGACCCCAGGGAATTAAGCCCAGGTCTGGGTACCATCAGCCCTTCCTTTGCAGCAGCAGCGCGGTCGTGCGAGAGAGCTGTTGCTCTTGGTTTTTCAGAAAGGTGGCATGAAAAAAGCGATGAAAAGAAGCTTTAAAATGGTAATGTCTTATTTTTCTGATGTCTATATATCCGGGGGCTGATAAATATTCGCATTTCCCTTGATAAAAGCCAGTGCTTTAGAACTGTAATGGGAAGTGGGTCTGCTTCGCAGTGGAGTATAGATCTCGATAAATTCTAATCATCTGCTCAGGAATAGACATGGGGGAGTGGGGAATTGATAGATAAAGCATCAGCTATTAAAAGAAACACTGTACAGCTTCTCTGGGCTGGATAAATCAAGGAGCCCTTTATATTCACGTTCACGTGTAACGAAGGAAGGTAAATTGATGAGGACTTGAGTTGTACTCTTGTGTCGGATTAAACTTTGAATTATGGCCTGGAAGATTACATTTAAATGTACCTACTGTGGAAAATTCTTGTCTCCATTTTTAGCTGTGCTTCTTCCCTACCAGCTAGGCAGTTAGTCAAGAAAATAAAAAAACTTCTCTAGCAAAGTTGAAGAGCCAAACACATATTTCAGCTGGACACACAGGGGCTAAACTCTGCCCTCTGTTACGTCCGTGTGACTCCGCAAGGATCATTTTGGAAACAAGATGTGCTCAGACCAATAGAGCTTAAAGCGGCCTCTGGCCACTTTTTTCCTCTGCTCCAAATCCGGCGTGTTTGGTGCTGCCATCCCTTCTTGAGTTTTGAGGTCTGATGCACGAGGATTCATACTGTTGAGGGAAATCTCAGTGATGATGGAAACATCAGAGGTATTTTCTCACCTGTGTGTTGACCCATCTGTGATGGAGCTGCCCGCAGTTTTGCCTTCTCAAGTGGACCAGGTCTATTCGTCTCAGTCCAGCTTTGCACTGGTGCCACCGGCAGCGCTGGGGACAGCCTGGGGCTCTCTGCACTGCATTGCTGTGGTGCTCCAAGGATGCTCTTCAGCATCGAGTCTGACCTCGATGTGTTGTGGGTGCACGTGATGCCTCTTGCTGCTTTATTTAGCTGGGAACTAAGAATCATGAAAAGAGGCTGCTGGAAGAGCTCCTTGTCAGGAAGGGAGCTGGCAGCACTTCAGGGATCCTGGGTGAATAATTTCTCGGTGCATCTCACTCAGGGGCTTTGCCGGGCTCTGTGCCCTCAGGTTTTGTCTGACTTTGGTGGCCAGAGAGGTAGGAAGTGTCTGGGGAGATGAACAGCAAGGTTCAATATGAGACCTTGGAGGGAAAGTCCAAGTGCCAGTTGCCGGAGTGACCAGAAAGAGGTTTCTAGACAGAAAGTGAAGGAAGAAATATTATTCAGGTGATAAATCAAGAAGGACAAAGCTAGGCAGGGTGACCGTGGTGTTGGTCCACCTGCTCTGGTGTGTCGGGGTCAGGAACGAGTGCTGACCTTGTTCCCTTGGGATTGGCTGCAGTGATGGGCTGGGAAGCATCCCTCTTCCCTGGTGTAAGGTATCTGTGGCAGGCTGACCCAGGCTGGAGGCCAGGTGCCCCCCCAGGCTGCTCCATCACTGCCCTCCTCAGCTGGACAGGGGAGAGAAAATAGAACGAAAGGCTCCTGGGTGAGATAAGGTCAGGGAGAGATCGCTCACCAATTACTGTCATGGGCAAAACAGACTCGACGTGGGGAAATTAGACTAATTTATTACCAAACAAATCAGAGTAGGGTAATGAGAAATAAAACCCAAATCTTAAAACACCTTTCCCCCATCCCTCCCTTCTTCCCGGGTTCAACTTCACTCCCAGCTTCTCTCCCTCCTCCCCACCATGGGGGAGCGTTGGCTCCATCGGACATGGGCGAAGCTTCTGGCAGCTTCTCACAGAAGCCCCCCCTGTGGCCCCCCACTACCAAAACCTGGCCAGGCAAACACAATAAAGTGCCGATTCTCAAAGTGTTCTTTTCAGTCCCCAGCTGGAGGGTAACCGGGAGGGAGTTGGGTGAGAAATGAAGAGATTTTACTGATGGCCATTTCAGGTGTGGTTGTATGTGGCTGTTGATGCGCTGGCCCTGGCTGGGGGGTTTCTGTCCTGTGGGGAAGGGTCGGGATATGGGGTGACTGCTTGTCATCACTGAAAATAAAACAAATACAGACCCAACACTCACCTTAGATCTGTTCCTGGTTTTGTTTCTCATTTCATTTCAAGGTTTAATTTATCATCCCTACCTGCCTTCAGAGAGGGATGGCAATGAAGCTGCTGAGATCTTGGGACAGCTTGGAGTCTGGATGAGACCTTGAGCACTCCTGGGGACATTGGAAAATACATTTTAGAGGTAAACGTTTCCACAAAGGCATGGATAGGAGTTGGCACTGTGTCTTGCCACCACCAGCCTGGCCTGAATAGAGTGAAGGAATAATTCTTACTGACTTCTAATTTGTGGCTTTTGAGTCTCACGCTCTCAGGCTTTCCTCTGAAAGCAGGAGGACTGGAGAGAATAATAGTTTTGGCGTGGCGACTGCTGTTCTCACATAATCCCCTGACTCCCAGAGCTGCTGCTTTAAGCCAAGTTTTTGTAAAGCAGCTTGCGACAGTCCATGCGGTCTCATGCTCCTGCATGGCGATGGTTCAGGTTGGTCCAGGAGAGTGATGGATTGATGTCCTTTCAGTCTGGTTCCCCACATCTTCCAAACCATGAACCACAGACACCCCCAGATCGCACCTCTCCTCTCCTTGGTTCTGTCTCTGTCTTGTCCCTGGGCCCAGATATGATGTGTGATAACGAGCAGGCCATGAAATGCATTTGCCTGGATGTGGCTGCCCAGCTGATGCTTGCCTGAGCTTTCCATTCCCAGCTTCAGCAAGCCCAGAGCAGCTGCCTTTCTCTTGCTTTGCTGCAGACCGCTAGCCTGGATTAAAAAAAAAAAAATTAATAATTGTTTGCAATTACCAAACTGAAGGGAGAGGAGAAAATTGCACATCATTGATCAGATGAGGGAAAGACAAGAAAAGATGAAGTACACTGGATATCACGTGGGGCAGGGTCTATCTCGCTCTCCTTCTGAAATGCCGGTGGAAGACCTTGCCCGCTGAGAGCCAGAGGCACACCGCCGAGCAAACATCGGTCTTGGTGATCACCCACGGGGCTGAGAAGAGGCACAAACCCAACACTTATCCCTTTGGGAAAACTGCATTCACTGAGGTTGGCAAGAGCACAGATAAACTTCATGGTGCAGCTTGGAGTGCAGCATTGAAGCATTGCAAGAACATCTCCTTCCATCCTCTTCTGTCCCCGATTCTGCACCTGTATTTTGGACCTGGTGGCAAACCTGGACCCAGCGGGGTGCACACAGCCCTGGTCTCAGGGTGAGCTTTTCAGAGGGGTTTGACCTGGGATAAAATCTGTCTCCCCTGCCAAAATTGGTCCTTTCCACCCTGCAGGAAATCTGAAGTCTGCACCTGAACTGCCTACAGCAGGTGAAGGTTTTGAATGACTTGATGGGAGGAAGGTGCTTAGTCCAGAAGAACTGGGTTGGTTAGGTAGCAGCATTTCTTTTCTCTCCCTTTTTCCCCTGGCATGAGTGGACCATGACATTAATTCATGGAATGGAGCAAATAAACACATAACTCTGCCTGCATGCAGATCTACAACTCACTGTGAGTACTGGTGTGCTGAGCCCAGGTAATTACAGACACAGACTTTAATTTGGTTTTGCTCAGCCTGGTTGAAAGTGAGAGAAAGCCCGGGCAGCCCCGCTCAACTGGAATGAGCAAACCCTGTTTCAGCCCATCACGTCTCTGATGTCTAACTCTGCCAAGGCTCATACCCATTCCCAGAAACAAAGTGGGTCAGCCGTGGTGGTACACGGGGATGGAGGAGGATGGGGTCACCACCCTCTGTCTACCCGATGCTTTGCACGTCCTCCTGAACGCCG